>NC_034593.1:8084457-8095631 GCF_900095145.1 Mus pahari | reverse complement strand
TCTCTCTCTCTCTCTCTCTCTCTCTCTCTCTCTCTCTCTCTCTCCCTTCTCTCTTTCTCCCTGCCTTTCTATAATAAAACTCTTAAACCATAGAGAGTCTCTGCTCCATCAAGATCCTCTGCACACTCTGGTCAGTGTTGGAAACCTCTTCCCTTATCCCTCTCTCCCATAGCCCCGGGGCTACAGGGTGTGGCCCTGGGATCCCCAGGTCAGGGGCTGCCCCTTCTCCACCCCCTCAGAGTGGGTCAGAGGCTATGCTCACCCCGGAAAGAGTCTGTCCAGCAGCCCTCCAAGGCACAGGAACTCTGGCTGGATGTTAGGCTCCTTTCCTTTTCCCTTCTTGCCCAGGGCGTTCCCTGCCCCCCCCTTTTTGTTCCCAACACCATTTATCTATTTTTTTAATTGAATTTTATTTGTAATCCATATTTTACACTTAATATTACAATGCCTGTGCTTCCCCATCTACCCTCTGACTGCTCCACATCACATAACTCCACCTCACCCACATTTGGATACCCCCACCCCCAACACCACCTGACCTCTAAACTCCCTGGGGCCTCCAGTCTCTTGAGAGTTAAGTGCATCATCTCTGAATGAACACAGACCTGGAAGTCTTCTACTGTATGTGTGCTGGGGGCCTCATATCAGCTGGTATGCTATCTGTTTGGTGGTCCAGTGTTTAAAAGAACTCAGGAGCCAAATTAATTAAGACTACTGGTCTTCCTATAGAATCTCCCATCTCCTCAGCTTCTTTCAGCCTTCCCTAATTCAAAAACAGGGGTCATCTGCTTCTGTCTATTGTTTGGGTGCAAATATCTGATCTGACTCTTTCAGCTGCTTATTAGGGCTTTTGGAGGGCAGTCACTAGATCCCTTTTTGTGAGCACTCCATAGCCTCAGTAATAGTGTCAGGCCTTGGGATGTCCCATTGAGCTGAATCCCACTTTGGGCCTGTTGTTGGACCTACATTTCCTCAGGCTCTTCTCCACTTCTATCCCTGTAATTCCTTCAGACAGAAACAATTATGGGTCAGAGTTGTGATTGTGGGATGGCAACCCCATCCCTCGCTTGATGTATTGTCTTCCTGCTAGATGTGTGCTATGCAACTTCATTCTCACTATGGTTGGGAATTTCACCAAAGGTCCTTCCTTATGAGTTCTGGGAGTCTTTCACCTCCCAGGTCTCTGGTGCACTGTAGGGGGTCACCCCAATTTCCAATTTCCTGAGGTCACATGTTTACATTCTTTCTGCTGGCCCTCAGGGCTTCAGCCCTTTTCCTTCACCCAAGACCAGATCAGGTTCCTCTCTACCCCTAACTGCTCCCACTCTCAACCCATCCACTTTCCCTCCCAAATCCCACCCTCCCTCTGCACTTGTGATTGTTTTCTTCTCTCTCCCAAGTGTGACTGAGGCTTCCTCACTTGAAGAAAGCTTCTTAAATAATTGGTGCCGATCTAACTAAAAAGTGGAAAAAAGCCTGGAACTCATTGGCACAGTGGGGGAATTTCCTAAACAGAACTCCAATGGCTCATGTTCTACAACCCAGAATGGATAAATGGAACCTCATGCAACTAGAAAGCTTCTGTAAGGCAAAGGACATAGTCAATAAGACAAATTGCCAACCTATTGATTGGGAAAAAAATCTTCACTACCTCCACATCCAGTAGAGGGCTAATATACAAAATATATAAAGAACTCAGGAAGTTAATCACCAAAAAACCAAACAACCCAATAAAAAAAATGTGGTGTAGAACTCAACTGAGAATTCACAAATGAGGAATTTCAAGTGGCTGAGAAAAAACTAACGAAATGTTCAAAGTCCTTTGTGATCGGAAAAATGCAGATCAAAGCTACCTTGAGATTCCACCTTATATTAGTCAGAATGGCTAAGATCAAAACCTCAAGTGACAACACATGTTGGAAAGGATATGGAGAAAGAGGAGCACCCTTCCATTGCTGGTGGAATTTCAGACTTGTACAACCACACTGGAAATCAATCTGTAGGTACCTCAGAAAATTGGAAATATATCTACTTGAAGACCAAGCTATACCACTCTTGGGAATATACTCAAAAGATCCCCACCATGCTACAGGGACAAGTGTTCCTCTATGTTCATAGCAGCCTTACTTGTGATATCCAGAAGCTGGAAGCAACCTAAATTTCTCATAACAGAAGAATGGATACAGAAAATTTTGCTCATTTGCACAATGGAATATTACTCAGCTATTTAGAATGAGGACATCCTGTCTTTGGCATGCAACAGTAAGGAACTAGAGGGTATCATCCTTAGTGAGGTAACTCAGACCCAAAAAGACATGCATGGTATGTACTTACTAATAAGTGGATATTAGCAAAAAAAAAGAAAGGAAAAAAGAAAAATCCCATACATAATACTCAAGATACAGTCTATAGAATCCACTTGTCTATTGTTGATCTTAGATCATAAGCCATTGGTGTTCTGTTAAGGAAATTTTCCCCTGTGACAATGTGTTCAAAGGTCTTCCCCACTTACTTTTCTATTAATTTCAGTGTATTTCATCTTATGAGGAGGTCCTTTATCCACTTGGACTTGAGCTGTGAACAAGGAGATAAGAAGGGATTGATGTTCATTCTTCTACATGCTGACAGCCACTTGAATTTGCATCATTTGTTGAGAATGCTGTCTTTTTTTCCACTGGATGGTTTTAACTACTTTGTGAAAGATCAAGTGACCATAGGTGGGTGAGTTAATTTCTGGGTCTTCAAATCTATGCCATTGATCTAACTGCCTGTCTTTGTACCAATACCATACAGAATTTTTTTTATCACTGTTGCTCTGTAATACAGCACGAGGTCGAAGATTGTGATTCCCCAGAAGTTCTTTTATTGTTGAGAATAGTTTTCACTATCCTGGGTTTTTTGTTATTCCAAATGAAATTTCTCTTTCTAGCTCTATGAAGAATTGAGTTCGAACTTTGATGAGGATGGCATTGAATCTGAAGATTGCTTTCAGCAAGATGGCCAGTATTATTATATTAATCCTTCCAATCCATGAGCATGGGAGTTCTTTCCATCTTCTGAGATCTTCTTTCTTCAGAGACTTGAATTTCTTATTTTACAGATATTTCACTTGCTTAGTTAGAGTCACACCAAGGTATTTTATATTATTTGTGACTACTGTGAAGGGTGTTCTTTCGCTAATTTCTTTCTCAGCCAGTTTATCCTTTGTGTAGAGAAAGGTCACTGATTTGTTTGAGTTAATTTTATATTCAGCTACAGCACTGAAGCTGTTTATCAGGTTTAGATGTTCCCTGGTGGAATTTTGGGGCTCACTTATGTATACTATAATATCTTCTGCAAATAGTGATATTTGACTTCTTCTTTTCCAATTTCTATCTGGTTGATCTCCTTTTGTTGTCAGATTGCTCTGGCTAGGACTTCAAGTACTATATTGAAGAGGTGGGGAGAGAGTGGGCAGCCTTGTCTAGTCCCTGATTTTAGTGGGATTGTTTCGAGTTTCTCTCCATTTACTTTGATGTTGGCTATTGGTTTGCTGTATATTGCTTTTACTATGTTTAGGTATGGGCCTTGAATTCCTGACCTTTCTAAGACTTCTATCATGAAGGGGCATTGGATTTTGTCAAATGATTTCTCAGCATCTAATGAGATGATAACATGTTTTTTTTTCTCTGAGTTTGTTCATATAGTGGATTACATTGATGGATTTACATATATTGAACCATCTCTGCTTTCCTGGGGAAGACTACTTGATCGTGTTAAAGGATTGTTTTGATATGTTCCTGGATTCAGTTTGCAAGAATTTTAGTATTTTTTTCATAGATATTCATAGGGGAGATTGGTTTGAAGTTCTCTTTCTTTGTTGGTTCTTTGTGTGGTTTAGGTATCNGAGTAATTGTGGCTTCATAGAGTGAATTGGGTAGAGTACCTTCTGTTTCTATTTTGTGAAATAGTTTGAGGAGAATTGGAATTAGGTCTTCTTTGAAGGTCTGATAGAAATCTGCACTAAATCCATCTGGTCCTGACCTTTTTTTTTGTTGGGAGATTGTAAATGTCTGTTTCTATTTCTTTAGGGGATTGTTAATCTGATCCTGATTTAACTTTGGTACCTTGTATCTGTCTATAAATTTTTTCATTTCATCCAGGTTTTCCAGTTGACTATAGCCTTTTGTAGTAGGATTTGAAAATTTTTTGTATTTCATCAGTTTCTGTTATTATGTCTCCCTTTTCATTTCTGATTTTGTAAATTAGGATACTGTTTCTGTGCCCCCTAGCTAGTCTGGATAAGGGTTTATCTATTTTATTGATTTTTCTCAAAGAATCATCTCCTGGCTTGGTTGATTCTTTGGATAGTTCTTTTTGTTACTGTTTGGTTGATTTCAGCCCTGAGTTTGATTATTTCATGCTCTCTACTCCTCTTGGGTTAATTTGCTTCCTTTTGTTCTAGAGCATTTAGGTGTGCTGTCAAGCTGCTAGTGTATGCTCACTCCATTTTCTTTTTGGAGCCACTCAGAGCTATGAGTTTTCCACTTAGGATGGCTTTCATTGTGTCCCATAAGTTTGGGTATGTCGTGGCTTCATTTTCCTTAAAATATAAAAAAGTCTTTAATTTCTTTATTTTGTCCTTGACCAGGTTATCATGGAATAGAGTGTTGTTCAGCTTCCATGTGTATGTGGGCTTTCTATTATTTTTGTTGTTATTTAATATCTGCCTTAATCTGTGGTGATCTGATAGAATACATGGGATTATTTCAATATATGGGATCTTCCCATATCTGTTGAGGACTGTTTTGTGACAGATTATATGGTTAATTTTGGAGAAGGTACCATGAGGGGCTGAAAAGAATGTAAATCCTTTTGTTTTAAGAAAAAAAATCTTCTATAGATATCTGTTAATTCCATTTCTTTCATAACTTCTGTTAGTTTCACTGTGTCTCTGTTCAGTTTCTGTTTCCATGATCTGTCCATTGATGAGAGTGGGGTGTTGAAGTCTCCCACTATTATTGTGTGGGGTGCAATTTGTGCTTTGAGCTTTAGTAAAGTTTCTTTTATAGATGTGGATGCCCTTGCATTTTGAGCACAGATGGTGAGAATTGAGAGTTCATCTTTGTAGATTTTACCTTTGATGAGTATCAAGTGTCCCTCTTTATCTCTTTTGATAACTTTAGGTTGAAAGTTGATTTTATTCGATATTACAATGGCTATTTCAACTCGTTTCTTGGGACCATTTGCTTGGAAAATGTTTCCAGCTTTTACTCTGAGGTGGTGTCTGGTTTTTGTCCCTGAGGTGGGTTTCCTGAATGCAGCAAAATGTTGAGTCCCGTTTCTGTAGCCAGGCTGTTAGTCTATGTATTTTTATTAGGAAATTGAATCTATTGATATTAAGAGATAATTAAGGAAAAGTAATTGTTGCTTCCTGTTATTTTTGCTGTTAGAGTTGGAATTCTGTTCATGTGGCTATCTTCTTTTAGGTTTGCTTAAAGATTACTTTCTTTCTTATTCTATGACATAGTTTCTCTCCTTGTGTTGGAGTTTTCCCTTTATTATCCTTTGAAGGGCTGGATTTGTGGAAAGATATTGTGTAAATTTGGTTTTGTCATGGAATACCTTGGTTTCTCCATCTATGGTAATAGAGAGTTTTGCTGGGTATGGTAGCCTGGGCTGGCATTTGTGTTCCCTTAGAGTCTGTTTAACATCTGTCCAGGACTTTCTGGCTTTCATAGTCTCTAATGAGTAGTCTGGTGGATTTTAGAGCTCCTGAGGGTCAGGATCCCTCTGGGTGTTTTAAGAATGTGTGTGGAACCAGCACCCAAGGTCTGCTCAAGGTACAGGTTTACACCAGAAGGAACCTGTCAGTAGCTGGGCAGGTATTCCTGCATCCATGGATACTGGATGTCCCATTTACTCTGGCAAATGTTGTGTCCTCACCTTTGATCCTGTGTGTGTTGGAACACCTAGGAGTTGAGCTTCCTCTGGGTTTTGTGGGACTTGTTGCTGAGTCAGCACCCATGGTCTGCTCAGGTCCCAGGCTCAGCCCATAAGGAATCTGTGCTGCTGGCTGGGCAAAGGTTCCTGTGTCCCTCGATCTCCGGTGTTGGGGCAGATGCTGTGGTCTCTCCTGTGATCCTGTGGTACTTACTGAGTGAGACATGAAAACGCAAATAAGCAAGAGATTTATTTTCCAGTGTATTGGGGTCAACCTTCTATTAGTCCCTCAAGGCAAGTGACTAGAAGGTGACCCCAAAGGGCTATTACAAGCAGTTTTTATTCTTTTTAGGGGCACAGGTTGCATCAGCAAAGTTACAGTTCGAAATTATTGGCTAAGCATATCGACCTTTAAATCTATTAGCTAGCAAGTATGGGTATTTGAAGTCTACTGGGGAGTTTCCAGATGGTCAGGTGACTATCAGTCAGTACATTCTGTAATTTTTCTGAGAATTTTTTACTCAGAATGGGTTAAGAATGGAACTTGGCCTAGCCTTCATCTGAGGTGGGTGGGTATAAGGCTGTCAAAAGCTCGTAGGGTCCTTCAGGCATTTCAGAGCACCTGGGAGTTGGGCTCCCCCTGGATGTTATAGGAGTGGGTGTTATCACCAATGTCTGCTCAGTGCACAGGCTCAGACTGGAAGAAACATGTGCCATTGGCTGGGCAGAAATTGTCTCTTTCAAAGTTGCACTAACAATTGGCATAGCAAAAGTGAGACAAGAATGAATACAGCCAAGCAGAAAACCTGAGAAAGCTCAGACAGCCAGGCATAAAATCCAGATAAGCAGTGGCTGAAAGAAATACGAAAAACATAAGACAAGAAACAAAACAAAACAAAACAAGAAACAAACGAAATGGTTACTTAACAAGCACAGTTTCTTAGGCAAGAGCTCACTGCTCCTTGATGCTTCATCAAGGTGCATCAAGACTTGAGGCCTGTTCCATATAGAGAGGGGATAACTCCAGAGTTGAATAGAAAAGGGGTGGTTTTAAGAAGCCCCAGCTGAATACAAAAACAAACAGTAACAAAAACAACAACAAAAAAACAACAAAAAACAAATAAAACTCTAGCTCCTTAACCAGATACCAAGAAAAAGGCACTTATTATTTGTGGTGCATCAAATGAAAGCTTTTCCAATTATAATAACCCTCATTCCACAAGTCAAATAACAAATGTGAGAATTTTGACAACTTCCAAGTTTATCTGTCCAAATTATATATTCTGGGACTGAGGAAATAATCACTGAATGAGTTCAGAGACTCAATGTACCTACTGTGAGTTAAATATTGCCAGAATTTCTAACAATCTCATGACCTTCAAAACCCCATACTTTAACTGAAGTGTTAATTCAGAACTAGTATCCAGTACACTCCACAAATGCTCATTATTTCCCACCCACTACACTGTACAGTTACCCTTGTCAAGGACCATAGGCCTCTCTAGGAAAAGCCGAGCATGGTGGTGCACNCCTTTAATCCCAGCACTTGGGAGGCAGAGGCAGGCNGATTTCTGAGTTCGAGGCCAGCCTGGTCTACANAGTGAGTTCCAGGACAGCCAGAGCTACACAGAGAAACCTTGTCTCGAAAAGCCAATAAATAATAAATAAATAAATAAATAAATAAATAAATAAATAAATAAATAAAGTGAGTTCCCTGATACCTGGAAACTAAGAGAAATGCAAGTTTTCTGGAAAACAAATAAAATAAGCTCCAATAGGCAGCAAGTGATAAAACAATGTTTCAAAACATGTTATTTCAAATTAATTCCAACTATATTGGATTTATATTTGGTTGCTTTTAAAACTATTTGAAATATTTCAAAGAGCATACATCTAATTTTGGCAGAAAACTCTACTTACTGGAAAATTATTTTTACCCATAGAAATGACATTTTAGTTTCAACCTGCCAGGTGAATTTTATTAGTATGTCATTAATCACTGCCATGCATCTGACACCTGCAGGAAATGATTTAGTGGAGTTTAAAGCATTCAGATATAACAGAAAAAAATGTCCTATTATTCATTTCTCTCTATGGTCAGTGAAATATATTTCAACACATAATAGTCTTGGTGAGGATATGATTTAGCCAGAAATTATAATAACATTTATGAATTATTATATATTTATTTAAAATTATATTATTGCTCATAAATAATATTATTGTTTATTACTTATAATAATATCATATATTATTATTTATGAATATGACTACTTTACTTTGTTGAATGAACTCATATTACTGCACTGGCAATTATTTAATATACTATAATTTACTTTTTAAATACTTATTGTTTTTTATATAATAGTATAAAATAAGCATTTAAAATGTAGTTTACTTTTATATTATTTTTCACTATTAATATTTCTTTTTTATGATTTTATTGGATAATTTTTTAGTTTACATTTCAAATCCCTTTCCTGGTTCCCCCACACACCAAAACACCCTATTTCCTCCTCCCTCCCCCTGCTTCTATGAGGGTGTTCCTCCACCCACCCACCCACTTCCACCTCCCCGCCCTCAGTTCCCATACACTGGAGCATCTATTGAGCCTTCAAAGGAACAAGGACTTCTACTCTAACTGATGCATGGCAAGGACATCCTCTGCACCATATGGAGCTGGAGCCATGTGTACTACTCTGTTGTTGGCTTAGTCCCTGGGAGCTCTTGGAGGACTGGCTGGTTGATATTGTTGTTCTTCATGTGAGGCTGCAATCCCCTTCTACTCTTTCTATCCTTTTGCTAACTCCTCTACCAGGGACCATAAACCCAGGCCAAAGGTTGGCTATGGCATCTATCTCTGTATTTATAAGGCTCTGGCAGGGCTTCTCAGGAGACAGCTATATCAGGCTCCTTTCACTATGCACTTCTTGGCATCCACAATAGTGTATGGGTTTGGTAACTTTATATGGGATGAATCCCCAGGTGGGACAGATTCTGGGTGGTCTTTCATTCAGTCTCTGTTCTACGTTTATGTCCATATTTGCTCCTGTGAGCATTTTGTTCTCCTTCTAATAAGGACTGAAGCACCCACACTTTTCTTTCCTTCTTCTTGAGCTTCAGGTGGTCTGTGGATTGTATCATGGTAATTAGAGCCTTTGCGCTAATAACCACTTTCAGTTAGTGCATATCATGTGTGTTCTTTTGCTACTGGGTTACCTCACCCAGGATGATATTTTCTAGTTCTATCCATTTGCCTAAGAATTTCATGAATTCATTGTTTTTAGTATCTGAGTAGTACTCCATTGTGTAAATGTACCACATTTTCTATACCCATTCCTCTATTGAAGGATATTTAGGTTCTTTCCAACTCCTGTTTATTATAAATAAGGCCGCTATTAACATGGTGGAACATGTGTCCTTATTACATGTTAGAGCATCTTCTGGATATATGCCCAGGAGAGGTATTGCTGGTTCTTCCTGTAGTACTATGTCCAGTTTTCTGAGGAATCGCCAAACTGATTTTCAGAGTAGGTGTACCAGCTTGCAATCCCACGAGCAATGGAGGAGTGTTCCTCTTTCTCCGCATCCACGCCAGCATCTGCTGTCACCTTAGTTTTGATTTTAGCCATTCTGAGAGGTATGAGCTGGAATCTCAGGGTTGTTTTGATTTGCATTGCCCTGATGTCTAAGGACATTGAACATTTCCTTAGGTGCTTCTCAGCCATTTGATATTCTTCAGTGGAAAATTCTTTGTTTAGCTCTGTATCCCATTTTTAATAGGGTTATTTCATTTTATAGCATCTAACTTCTTGAGTTATTTGTATATATATTGGATATTAGCCCCCTAATGGATGTGGAATTGGTAAAGATCTTTTCCCAATTGGTTTGTTAAAAATGCTGCCTTTTTTTTCGACTGTATGGTTTTAGCTCCTTTCTGAAAGATCAAGTGACCATAGGTGTGTGGGTTCATTTCTGGCTCTTCAATTCTATTCCACTTATCTTCCTAACAGTTTTTTTCAGGGTTTTTTTTTTTTTTTTTTTTTTTTTTTTTTTTTTTTTTTTTTTTTTTTTTTTGTATTTTAATCACTATTACTCTGAGGTCATGGACAGTGATTCCCCAAGAAGTTTTTTTATTGTTGAGAATAGTTTTCAGTATCCTGGGTTTTTTTTTTTATTCCAAATGAATTTGTGAATTACTCTTTCTAACTCTATGAAGAATTGAGTTGGAATTTTGATGGGGATTGCATTGATTCTGGAGATTGTTTTCAGCAAGATAGCCATTTTTACTATATTAATCCTGCCAAGCCATGAGCATGGAAGATCTTTCCAACTTCTGAGAACTTCTTCAATTTCTTTCTTCAGAGACTTGAAGTTCTTGTCATACAGATCTTTCACTTGTTTGGTTAGAGTCACATCAAAGTATGTAATATTATTTGTAACTATTGTAAAGTGTGCTATTTCCTTAATTTCTTTCTGGGCCTGTTTATCCTTGGAGTAGAAGAAGGCAACTGAATTTTTTGAGTTAATTTTTCATTCAGCCACTTGTTGAAGTTGTTTATCAGCTTTAGTAGTTCTCTAGTGGAATTTTTGGGGTCACTTAAATATATGATTATATATCATCTGCAAATAGTGAAATTTTGACTTCTTCCTATCTAATTTGTATTCCTTTGACCTCCTTTTGTTGTCTAATTGTTTTAGCTAGAATTTGGAGTACTATATTAAATATATAGGGAGAGAGTGGTAAGCCTTTTCTAGTCCCTGATTTTAGTGGGATTGCTTCAAGTTTCCTTCCATTTAGTTTGATGTTGGCTACTGGTTTGCTGTATATTCCTTTTACTATGTTTAGGTATGGTCCTTGAATTCCTGATCTTTCCAAGGCTTTTAACAAGAAAGGATGCTTAGTTTTGTCAAATGCTTTTTCAGCATAATCATGTGTTTTTTTTTCTCTTTTGATGTGTGTCTGTGTGTGTGTTTATGTAGTTGATTACATTGATGGATTTCTGTATATTGAACCATCCCTACGTCCCTTGGATGAAGTCTAGTTGATGCTGTTGAAGGATCATGTTGATGTGTCCTTGGACTCCATTGGCAAGAATTTTATTGACTATTTTTGCATCAGTGTTCAAAAATAAGTTTGGTTTGAAATTTTCTTTCTCTGAGGGTCTTTGTGTGGTTTAGGTATAAGCATAATTGTGGCTTCATGTAAGGAATTGGGTAGTGTCCCTTCTGATTCTTTTTTTTTTTTTTTT
>NC_034593.1:8082886-8083997 GCF_900095145.1 Mus pahari | reverse complement strand
TGCTTCTATTTCTTTAGGGGATATGGGACTGTTTAGATGGTTTATCTTATCCTGTTTTAACTTTGGTACCTGGTATGTGTCTAGAAAATTGTGCATTTCATCCAGATTTTCCAGTTTAGTTGACTATAAACTTTTGTAGTAGAATCTAATTATTTTTTGGATTTCCATGGTTTCAGTTGTTATGTCTCCCTTTTCATTTCTCATTTTATTAATTTGTATACTGTCTCTGTGCTCTCTAGTTAGTATGGCTAAGTATTTATCTATCTTGTTCATTTTTCTCAAAGAACCATCTCCTGCCTAGGTTGATTCATTTTATAATTCTTTTTGTTTCTATTTTGTTGATTTCAGCCCCGAGTTTGATTATTTCCTATCATCTACTCATCTTAAGTATATTTTCTTCCTTTTTTTTTAGAGCTTTCAGGTGTGTAGTCAAGCTGCTAGTGTAAGCTCTGTCCATTTTCTTTTTGGAGCCACTCTGGGCTATGAGTTTTCTTCTTACCACTGCTTTCATTGTGTCCCATAGATTTCCGTATGATATGTCTTCATTTTCATTCAATTCTAAAAACTCTAATTCCTTCCTTCCTTCCTTCCTTCCTTCCTTCCTTCCTTCCTTCCTTTCTTTCTTTCTTCCTTCCTTCTCTCCCTCCTTCCCTCCCTCTCTCTCTCTTTCTTTCCTTCTTTCTTGACCAAGTTATCATTGAGTAGAACATTGTTCACCTTCCACGTGTATGTGTGTCTTCCATTATTTTTGTTGGAATTTAAGATCCCTGTTGATCTAAAAACGTGCATGGGATTATTTCAATCTTCTTTTTTTTATTTTCTTTTTTTTTCTTTTTTATTATTTTCTTTATTTACATTTCAAATGCTATTCCAAAAGTTTCCTATATCCCTCCCCCCCACCTCTGCTCTCCTACCCACCCACTCCCACTACTTGGCCAAGGCCTTGCCCTGTGCTGGGTCATATAAAGTTTACTAGACCAAGGGGCCTCTCTTCCCAGTGATGGCTAATTAGGCCATCTTCTGCTACATATACAGCTAGAGACACGAGCTCAGGGGGTACTGGTTAGTTCATATTGTTGTTCCACCTACAGGGTTGCAGCCCCCTTCAGGT
>NC_034593.1:8081439-8082875 GCF_900095145.1 Mus pahari | reverse complement strand
AAGCCGGATCAGGTCTGGGGACTCCCCAGCGAACACCTCTCCACCTCTTCTCGGGTGGGGAAAGGCGCTGGATGACCGGAACCAGACTCGGGTTCCCTCCCAGAAGCTGTGACTCTTCTCCAGTCCACCCTCTCCCCAGCAGTGCACCAGAACCAAGATGGCTCACCTTCCGGTTCAGACCTGGAGACTNCTGGGCAGACACCCCTCCTCGGGTGGGGAAAGGCGCTGGATGCCGGATCAGGCCTGGGGACTCCCCAGTGAACACCTCTCCACCTCTCCTTGGGTGGGCGGGGAAAGGCGCAGGATGCTGAGTCAGACCTGGGGACTGGTCCCGGTCGAACAACCCTCCTTCCGGCTCAGACTTGGAGACTGCTGGGCAGACACCCCTCCTCCGGCGGGGAAAGGCGCTGGATGCTGGATCAGGCCTGGGGACTCCCCAGCGAATACCTCTCCACCTCTCCCTGGGCGGGCGGGGGACTATTTCAATCTTCTTGTGTCTGTTGAGGCCACTTTTCTGACCAATTATATGGTTAATTTTGGAGAAGGTACGATGAAGTGCTGAAAAGAAGATATATTCTTTTGCTTTAAGATGCAATGTTCTAAAAATATGTTAGATCCATTTAGTTCATGACTTCTGTTAGTTTCATTGTGTCTCTGTTTAGTTTCTGTTTCCACAATCTGTCCATTGCTGCAAGTGGGGTGTTGAAATCTTTTACTATTATTGTGTGGGGTATGATGTGTGCTTTGAGGTTTAGTTTCTTTTATGAATGTGGGTCCTTGCATTTGGAGCATATATGTTCAGAATAGAAAGTACACTGTGGAAAATTTCTCCTTTAACCATTATGAAGTGTACATCCTTTTCCTATTTGATAATTTTTTTATTAGATATTTTCTTCATTTACATTTCAAATTCTATGCCCAAAGCCTCCTCTACCCTCCCCCTGCCCTGCTCCCCAAACCACCCAAACCTGCTTCCTGGCCCTGGCATTCCCCTGTACTAGGGCATATGTTCTTCACAATACCAAGGGCCTCTCCTCCCATTGATGGCCGAGTAGGCCATTGTCTGCTTCATATGCAACTAGAGACACCGCTCTAGGGGATACTGGTTAGTTCATATCATTGTTCCTCCTATAGGGTTGCAGACCCCTTTAGCTCCTTGGGTACTTACTCTAGCTAAGGGACCCTGTGTTCCATCCAATTGATGACTGTGAGCATCCATTTTTGTATTTGCCCGGCATTGGTATAAACTCACACGAGAGAGCTATGTCAGGGTCCTGTCAGCAAAATCTTTCTGATATATGCAACTGTGTCTGGGATTGATGATTGTATATGTGGTGGATGCCCAAGTCAGGAAGTCTGTGGATGGTCTTTCCTTCCATCTTAGTTCTGAACTTTGTCTCTGTAAATCTTTCCATGGGTATTTTGATCCCCATTCT
>NC_034593.1:8079402-8080924 GCF_900095145.1 Mus pahari | reverse complement strand
TTCCTCAGTTGAGAATTCTTTGTTTAGCACTGTACCCCATTTATTAATAGGCTTATTTGATTTTCTGGACTCCATCTTCTTTATTTCTTTATATATATTATATATTACTCCCCTATCTGATTTAGGATTGGTAAAAATCCTTTCCCAATCTGTTGTAGAAAGTACACCATATCTTTTGCCTTACAAAAACTTTGCAATTTTATGAGGTCCCATTTGTCAACTCTCAGCCTTCAGCACAAGCCATTGTGGTTCTGTTCAGGAATTTTTCCCCTGTGCCCAAATCTTTGAGGATTTTTCCTACTTTCTCCTCTGTAAGTGCCTCTGCTTTTACGTGGAGTTCCTTGGTCCAGGTAGACTTGACCTTAGTACAAGGAGTTAAGAATGGATTAATTTGCATTATTCTACATAATAATTGCCAGTTGTACCAGCACCATTTGTTGAAAATGCTATCTTTTTTCCACTGGATGGTTTTAGCTCCCTTGTCAAAGATCAAGTGAACATACTTGTGTAGTTTAATTTCTGGGTCTCCAATTCTATTCCGTTCACCTACTTGCTCATGTACCAGTACTATGCAGTATTTATCGCAATTATTTGTAGTACAGCTTGAGGTCAAGCATGATGATTCCACCAGAGGTTCTTTTATTGTTGAGAATAGTTTTTGCTATCCTAGGTTTTTGGTTATTCCAAATGAATTTGTAAATTGCCCTTTCTAATTTGTTGGAAAATTGAGTTGGGGTTGTGATGTGGATTGCATTGAATCTGTAGATTGCTTTCAGCACTATAGCCATTTTTACTATATTGATCCCACCAATCCATGTGCATGGGAGATCTTTCCATTTTCTGAGATCTTCTTTAATTTCTTTCTTCAGAGTTGAAGTTCTTATTATATAGATCTTTCACTTCCTTAGTTAGAGTCACAAACCAGGTTTGTTATATTATTTGTGCCCATTGTGAAAGGTGTTGTTTCCCTAATTTCTTTCTCAGCCTATTTATCCTTTGTGTAGAGAAAGGCCACTGATTTGTTTGAGTTAATTTTATATCCAGCTACGGCACTGAAGCTATTTACCAAGTTTAGGAGTTCTCTGGTGGAATTTTTAGGGTCACTTACATATACTATCATATCATTTGCAAATAGTGATACTTTGACTTCTTCCATTCCAATTTGTATCCCCTTGACCTCCTTTTGTTGTCTAATTGCTCTGGCTAGGACTTCAAGTACTATATTGAATAGGTAAGGAGAAAGTGGGCAGACTTATCTAGTCCCTGATTTTTGTGGGATTGCTTCTAGCTTCTCTCCATTTAGTTTGGTGTTGGCTACTGGTTTGCTGTATATTGCTTTTATTATGTTTAGGTATAGGCCTTGAATTCCTGATCTTTCCAACACTTTTATCATGAGTGGGTGTTGGATTTTGTCANATGCTTTCTCAACATCTAACAAGATGATCATGTGGTTTTTGTCTTTGAGTTTGTTTATATAGTGGATTACGTTGATGAATTCCCATATATTAAACCATCCCTGCAT
>NC_034593.1:8070643-8078691 GCF_900095145.1 Mus pahari | reverse complement strand
TTTGGGTATGTTGTAGCTTCATTTTCATTGAACTCTAAAATGTCTTTAATTTATTTCTTTATTTCTTCCTTGACCAAGGTATCATTGAGTAGAGTGTTTCTCATCTTCCACGTGAATTTTGGCTTTCTATTATTTATGTTGTTATTGAAGATCAGCCTTAGTCCGTGGTGATCTGATAGGATGCATGGGATTATTTCACTATTTTTGTATCTGTTGAGGGCTGTTTTTTGAGCAGTTATATGTCAATTTTGGAGAAGTTGCCATGAAGTGCTGAGAAGAAGGTATATCCTTTTTTTTTAAGGATAAAATGTTCTGTAGATATCTGTTAAATCCATTTGTTTCATAACTTCTGTTAGTTTCAATGTGTCTCTGTTTAGTTTCTGTTTCCAGGATCTGTTCATTGATGAGAGTATGGTGTTGATGTCTCCCATTTTTATTGTGTGAGGTCCAATATGTGCTTTGAACTTTACTACAGTTTCTTTAATGAATGTGGATTCCCTTACATTTGGAGCATAAATATTTAGAATTGAGAGTTCATCTTGGAAGGTTTTACCTTTATCTAGGTCTGACTTTTGATGAGTATGAAATGCCCCTCCTTGTCTTTTTTGATAACTTTGGGTTGGAAGTCGATTTTATTCAATATTAGAGTAGCTGCTCCAGTTTGTTTCTTCAGACCATTTGCTTGGAAAATTGTTTTCCAGCCTTTTACCCTGAGGTAGTGTTTGTCTTTTTCCCTGAGTTGGGTTTCCTGTAAGCAGCAAAATGTTGGGTCCTGATTTTTTAGCCAGTCTGTTAGTCTATGTGTTTTTATTTGGGAATTGAGTACATTGATATTTAGAGATATTAAGGAAAAGTAATTGTTGCTTCCTGTTATTTTTGTTTGTTAGAGTTGGGATTCTGTACTTGTAGCTGTCTTCTTTAGGTTTGTTGAAGGATTACTTTCTTGCTTTTTCTAGCATTTAGTTTCCGTCTTTGTATTGTTTTTTTCCCCATTATTATCCTCTGAAGGGCTGGATTCATGGAAAGATATTNTGTGAATTTGGTTTTGTCATGGAATACTTTGCTTTCTCCATCTATGGTAATTGAGAGTTGTGCTGGGTATAGTAACCTGGGCTAGCATTTGTGTTCTCGTATGGTCTGTATAACATCTGCCAAATATCTTCTGGCTTTCATAATCTCTGTTGAGAAGTCTGGTGTAATTCTAATAGGTCTGACTTTACATTTTCCTTGAACTTATTCCCTTACTGCTTTTAATATTCTATCTTTACTTACTGCATTTGTTGTTCTGATTATTATGTGACAGGAGGAATTTCTTTTCTGGTCCAGTCTATTTGGAGTTCTGTAGGCTTCTTGTACATTCATGGGCATCTCTTTCTTTAGGTTAGGGAAGTTTTCTTCTATAATTTTGT
Source organism: Mus pahari (assembly GCF_900095145.1). Classification (NCBI taxonomy): domain Eukaryota; kingdom Metazoa; phylum Chordata; class Mammalia; order Rodentia; family Muridae; genus Mus; species Mus pahari. The sequence goes on along the minus strand of NC_034593.1, from coordinate 8,077,282 downwards.
TGAAGATATTTATTGGTCCTTTAAGTTGAAAACCTTCATTCTCATCTATACCTATTATCCTAAGGTTTGGTCTTCTCATTGTGTCCTAGATTTCCTGGGTGTTTTGAGTTAGGATACTTTTGCATTTTTGCATTTTCTTTGATTGTTGTGTCCATGTTCTCTATGGAATCTTCTGCACCTGAAATTCTCTCCTTCGTCTCTTGTATTCTGTTGCTGATGCTTGCATCTGTGTTTCTTGATTTCTTTCCTAGGATTTCTATCTCCAGAGTTTTCTCCCTTTGGCTTTTCTTTATTGTTTATACTTCCATTTTTAGATCTTGGATGTGTTTGTTCAATTCCACCCCCTGTTTGGTTGTATTTTCCTGTAATTCTTTAAGGGATGTTTGCATTTCCTCTTCAATGACTTCTACCTGTTCAGAAGTGTTCTTCTATATTTCTCTAAGTGAGTTATTAATGCCCTTTTTAAAGTCCTCTACCAGCATCATGAGTTATGATATTAAATCATATCTTGCTTTTCAGTTGTGTTGGAGCATCCAGGACTCGCTGTGGAGGACGTACTGGTTTCTGATGATGATGCCTAGTGGTCTTGGTTTCTATTAATAATATTCTTACGTTTGTCTTTGCCATCTGAAAATCTCTGTTGTTAGATGGTCTAGCTGTCTCTGGCTGGAGCTTGTTGCTCCTGTGATTCTGTTAGCCTCTGTCAGCACTCCTGTGAGTCCATCTCTCTCCTGAGTCCCAGTGGTCAGAGCTCTCTCTGCATGTAAGCTCTTGTGTTACAGGGAAGTTTTCCAAAGGTCTGGGTCTTAGCTCTGCCTCCTGGCTGAGGATGAATCCCTGTCCAAGAAGCAATGTTGCTTCTGTGACCTGCAGGCTCTCCTGCTTGGACTGATCTCTGAGAGGCCTGGGATAAAAGATGGCGCTCTCACCTGAGACTGGGGCGCTGACTGCTTCTTACCAAATCTAGACATTAAGAAAAGCACATTCTCTCATAGGAAGTGGGTCAGACTGATTATGCTATCTCCGTTTTCACCAATCTCCATTTTGTTCCTATCAAGATGTCTCTTAATGGCAGTAGTCCAGTATCCTAATAGCCTAATTTCTGAACACATGTTGAATCCTTATCCTCAAAGCATGAAAGAACAATAATAGAAATAAATATGAAAACTTGACAATTGGTTAACACAGAGAATAAATGGCTGGACCCATTTTAAATTTGAGTAAAAAAGCATCTTTAGACATGAAAAAAATTGCACTCTGCTAAATTATCTTATACTTTTATCTCTAATCTTTTAAAATGTTTTAAAAGTTTTTCGGAATTCCATACAATGTATTTTGCTCATGTTCCCACACTCTTACACATTCCTACACATCCATGCTCATAGCCACACTCTCTAAGCTTCCTGCCCTCTCTACCCCACTTTGAGATGCAGATTCCTCTTTGCCCCTCAGAACAGTGTTTATATGTGACTAGATGTTTTTAGCTGGAGACACTGAAATATTTTAGTTCCAATATCTTGTTAACAAATCTTAGCTGTGGCCTTTATAGTAAACAGATTGAAATTCTCTTTCAGTTCCAAAAACTTTACAATTCACAATTTAAAGGTCAGTTACATCTGAGGAGCCCAGGTGTCTGAAATGATTTTGTCTTCCTTACCTATATTCCAAACTAGTCACACCCCCCCATCTGATATTCAGTGTTTTTTAATGTTAGTTTTGTTTTCTTTGGGCTTTTCTTGTTCTTACACAATATGATTCGGTATGACCAATTAGAGTCTGCAGGTTGTTCTATTGAGTTTCAGCATCTTGGTGACTTTGTCTTTTTTGTTTTGGTTTGGTTTTAATCATTTAATTTCTTTACACTTCAAATGTTAGTCTCCTTCTTGGTCTCCCCTACACAATCATCCACCCCATACCTCTCTCCTTTGCTTCTAAGCCTCTTAGAGGGTAGCCCTTCCACCTCTCTAGCATTCTCCTATGGAGAATCAAGCCTCCATAGGACCAGGTGCCTCCCCTTCCTTTGATGCTAGATGAGGTAATCCTCTGCTATATATGTACCTAGAGCCATGACCCCACTCATTTATACTCTAAGGTTAGTAGTTTAATCCCTGGCTGCTCTGAAAGGTCTGGTTAATTGACACTTTTGTTCTTCCTATGGAATTGCAATCTCCTTCAGTTCCTTCATTCTATTGGGGTCCCTTGCCTCAGTCCAATGGTTTCCTGTCAGTATCTGTATCTGTCTTAGCTGCTGGCAGAGCCTCTCAGAGAGCAGCTGTTCTACCAGCCTCTAAACAGGCTTTCTCAGACCTCTGCAACCACTAAGAACCACCTGCGGTGGTATCTTCTGATCTGCCAGCCTGGCTCCTTGTTACAGCTGCTGGTACCCTTCAAACAATGGCCTTTCAGGGCAGACACAGTTCCCTGCTGATAAGCTCCAATTTTCCAGAGTCATCTTCCTGAAATTCTGCCCACCAGCTCGCACCTGAACTAGGCCCAAGACTGGGACTGGGGGAAGGTTTTTTCCCATGCTTTATAAACTCGGTACTTCATTAAACGTTGGGCTTTGAACAGAATCCTTTGTCTTAGCCTGATTCCTTCCCGCCATCTTTTCCCTTCCACAGCTTGCCTTCCAGGGCAGACCAGGTTTGGAGTGAGACTGCTGGCAGGAAGACTCAAGCAGCTATACCAGGCTCCTGTCATCAAGCCCTTCTTAGCATCAGTAACATTGTTGAGGTTTGGTGTCTGCTGATGGAATGGATCCCAAGGTGGGGTGGTCTCTGGATAGCCTTTCCTTCAGTCTCTGCTCCATTTTTGACCCTGCATTACATTTAGACATGGACATTTCTAGGTTAAAAATTTTAGAGGGCTGGGTGGCCCCATCCATCCACTGAGGCCCATGCCTATTTATTGGAAGTTGTCTCTTGAGGTTCCGTCTCTCTGCTGTTGGGTATTTCAACTAAAGCCATCTCCCTTGAGTCCTGGGAGCCAATTGCATCCCTGGCATCTAGGGTTTTCTGGTGGTTCCCTAAATCTCCCGCCACACACACACACACACACACACACACACACACACACACACACTGCTACGTATTTTTATTTGTTCTCCTGGCCCCCTAGACTTCTCTCCCTGTATCTTCCTATACCTGGTGCTGTCCACTCCCCCCATTTTCTCCCAAACCTGCCCAGATAACTCCCTACCTCTGCTTCCAGTGATTATTTTGTTCCCTCTTCTAAGTGAATTTGAACTATACAGAGTTTGGCTTTTCTTCTTGTTAAACTTCATATGGTCTATGAATTAGATATTCTAAGCTTTTGGGCTAATATCAACATATCAGTGAGAACACATTATGTATGTCCATTTGTGCCTGTTACCTTATTCAGAATAATGTTCTCTAGTTCCATCAATTTGCCTACAAACTTCTTGAAGATGTCATTTTTAATATCTGAGTAGTATTCCATTGTATAAATGTCCCATGTTCACATTGTCTGAATCCATTCTTCCGTTGTGGGACATATGGATCCCACAACTTCTGGCTATTATAAATAAGGCTACTATGAACATAGTGGAGCAGACATTCTTGCTATGTGTTGGAACATCTTTTGGATATAGCTAGGTCTTCATGTAGACCTATTCTCAATTTTCTGAGGAAGCACCAAATTGATTTCCAAAGTTGTTATACCAGTTTGTAAGCCCACCAGCAATGGAGGAGTCCTCCTCTATCTCCACATCCTCAACAGCATCTGCTGTCACCTGAGTTTTTGATCTTAGCCATTCTGACTGGTGTGAGCTGGAATCTCAGCGTCATTTTGATTTGCATTCCCCTGATGATCAAGCAGGTTGAACATTTCTTTAGGCTCATCTCTGAAGTTTGAGATGCCTCAGTTGAGTATTCTTTGTTTAACTCTGAACCCCATTTTTAATTGGATTATTTTGTTTTCTGGAGTCTAATTTCTTGAGCACTTTGTATATTTTGGATATTATCCCTAAAATCTATTTACATTATTTATTACTATTTTTTAACTTTTACTATTTTCTTATTAGTATTTCTTAATTTTGTATTTTGAAATTATGTTATATTTACTGCCACACAAAACAATAATAGGACATCTCTGCTCCATGCATGCATCTTTGTTTAATACTAACATAATATTTCTCTTAAATAGCATAAATTAATAAAACACTAAATCTGTAAATTTTGTTGGATATCGCCAGCTTTTCTGTTAGTATGCCTTTCAACTTCAGCATCTCAAGTACTTTAATTTTTGATGTCTTTTAATACCTGACAGTTTCTTAGACTTGTCTTGCTTTTCAGGACCTTAACATTTGGAAGCCAAGGAATCAGGCATTTTATAAAAATTTCTATTAACTTGGTTTTGCTTGATATTTTCTTCTTATTATTCTGGGTTATAGATTTTTGAGGCTAATATCGCAGAACTAAAGTGCCCTTTTCATCACATTATGTGAAAGGTTGTCTGACATTGACATGAACTTTGACTGGTAACACTAGTCTGAATGATTTGATGAATGCAATATCTGTACTTTCTCCAATGGAAGCTTTGTCAAGATTTTATCTATTTAAACCACTTTTTCTTGGAGTTTTTGCATTTATAATCTGACCAGTTTTTTTTTTCATACCTGTAAATGTTTCATAAGGACATTTAATCATGTTGGACATTATGTAGAACTGGCTTTGTTTTTCATTTATGTTAGATGAAGTTTTGCCATAGGAACTATCTTTTTCTCCCTCTCTCTCAATATAACTACTTGTTGGCCTTGTATATAATCTTTACTTTTGTTTTGAGGAATATTTTCAAAGATTCTCAATAAAAACGTATTACATTGAGTCGGCCTCCAGGAAGGAGGACCAGGTGAGAATGCCAGCTTGTATCCTGAGTCCCTCACAGACAAGTCAGCACCGGAGAGCACACGGGCTGCAGAGCAACATAGCTTCTGGGACAGGGTCCCTTTTGGGCCTTCATCTTCTGCCAGGAAGCAGAGCTGAGCTCCAGACTTCTGGGTAATTTCCTTGCAAGAGGAAAGCTTGCCAGTAGAGAGTATGTACTCTGACCACTGAGACTCAGGAGAGACTTGGACTCCAAGGAGAGCTAATAGAGGCTAACAAAATCACAGGAGGGACAAACTCCAGCCAGAGACAGCTATAACAACTAATGGCAGAGATTACACGATGGCAAAAGGCAAACTTAAGACTCTTACTAACAGAAACCAAAACCATTCAGCATCATCAGAACCCAGCACCCACACCACAGCTAGTCCTAGATACCCCAACACACACAAAAAGCAAGATTCAATTTTAAATCATAACTTATGATGCTGGTAGAGGATTTTAAGAAGGGCATTAATAACTCACTTAAAGAAATATAGGAAAACACTGCTAAATAGGTAGACAACATTAAAGAAGAAGTACAAAAATCCCTAAAAGAATTACAGGAAAACATTGCTAAACAGGTAGAAGTCCATAAAGAGGAAACACAAAAATTGCTTAAAGAATTACAGGAAAGCACAACCAAACAATTGATGAAATTGAACAAAAGTATCCAAGATCTAAAAATGGAAACAGAAACAATAAAGAAAATCCAAAGGGAGACAACTCTAGAGATAGAAACCCTTGGAAAGAAATCAGGAAACATAGATATGAGCATCAGCAACAGAATACAAGGAATGGAAGAGAGAATCTCAGGTGCAGAAGATTCCATAGACATAATAATCAAAGAAAATGCAAAATACAAAAATATCCTAACTCAAAACATTCAGGAAATCCAGGACACAATGAGAAGACCATAGGAGTAATAGGAGTAGATGAGAATAAAGATTTTCAACTTAAAGTACCAGTAAATATCTTCAACAAAATAAAAGAAAACTTCCCTAACCTAAAGAAAGAGATGCCCATGAACATAAAAGAAGCCTACAGAACTCCAAATAGACTGGACCATAAAAGAAAGTCCTCCGGTCACTTAATTATCAGAACAACAAATACACAAAATTATAGAAGATAACTTCCCAAACCTAAAGAAAGAGTTGCCCATGAACATACAAGAAGCCTACAGAACTCCAAATAGACTGGACCAGAAAAGAAATTCCTCCCAACACATAATAATCAGAATAAAAAATGCACTAAATAAAGATAGAATATTAAAATCAGTAAGGGAAAAAGGGTCAAGTGACATATAAGAGCAGTCCCATTATAATTACACCAGACTTCTCATCATCGACTATGAAAGCCAGAAGATCCTGGATAGATGTTATGCAGAACTTAAAAGAACACAAATGCAAGCCCAGGCTACTATACCCAGCAAAACTCTCAATTCCATAGATGGAGAAACCAAAGTATTCCATGATTAAAAACAAATTCACACACTATCTATCCACGAATCCAGCCCTTCAAAAGATAATAAAAGGAAAACCCCAAAACTAGGACAGAAACTACACCGTAGTAAAAGCAAGAAATTAATCTTCCAACAAACCTAAAAGAAGATAGCCACAAGAACAATCCCAACTTTAACAACAAAAATAACAGGAACCAATTACTTTTCTTTAATTTCTCTTAACATCAATGGACTCAATTCCCCAATAAAAAGACATAGACTAATAGACTGGCTACATAAACAGGACCCAACACT
>NC_034593.1:8062198-8068918 GCF_900095145.1 Mus pahari | reverse complement strand
CACATCAAAATGATCATCCATCATGACCAAGTAGGCTTCATTCAGGGATGCAGGGATGGTTTAATACACAGAAATCCATCAATATAATCCACTACATAAACAAACTCAAAGACAAAAACCACATGACCATCTCATTAAATGCTGAGAAAGCATTTGAAAATATCCAACACCCCTTCATGATAAAAGTCTTGGAAAGATCAGGAATTCATGGCCCCTACCTAAACATAATAAAAAGAATCTACAGCAAACCAGTAGCCAACATCAAAGTAAACGGAGAGAAACTCAATGCAATCCCACTAAAATCAGGGACTAGACAAGGCTGCCCACTTTCTCTGAACCAATTCAATATAGTACTTGAAGTCCAAGCCAGAGGAATTAGACAACAAAAGGAGATCAAGTGGATACAAATTGGAAAGGAAGAATTCAAATTATCATTATTTGCAGATGATNTGATGGTATATATAAGTGACCCTAAAAAGTCCACCAGAGAACTCCTAAACCTGATAAACAGCTTCAGTGCAGTAGGTGGATATAAAATTAACTCAAACAAATCAGTAGCCTTCCTCTACATGAAGGACAAACGGGATGAGAAAGAAATTATGGAAACAACACCTTTCACAATAGTCACAAATAATATAAAATACCTTGTTGTGACTCTAACTAAGGAAGTAAAAGATCTGTGTGATAAGCACTTCAAGTCTCAGAAGAAAGTAGTTGAAGAAGATCTCAAAAGATGGAAATATCTCTCATGCTCATGGATTGGCAGGATTAACATAGTCAATGGTTATCCTGCGGAAAGCAATCTACAAATTCAATGCAATCTCCATCAAAATTCCAACTCAATTCTTCACTGAGTTAGAAAGGGTAATTTGCAATTTTATCAGGAACAATAAAAAACCTAGGATAGAAAAAAACATCCTCAACAATAAAGAACCTTTGGTGGAATCATCATGCCTGACCTTAAGCTGTACTACAGAGCAATTGTCATAAAAACTGCATGGTACTGGTACAGCGACAGACAGGTAGATCAATGGAATAGAATTGAAGACCCAGAAATGAACCACACACCTATGATCCCTTGATCTTTGACAAGGGAGCTAAAACCTTCCAGTGGAAAAATGACAGCATTTTCAACAAATGGTGCTGGCACAAATGGTGGTTATCATGTAGAAGAATGAGAATTGATCCTTTTTATCTCCTTTTACCAAGCTCAAATCTAAGTGGATCAAGGAACGCCCCATAAGACAGGAAGCACTGAAAATTATAGAGGAGAAAGTTTGGAAAAGCCTCTAAGATATGGGCAGAAGGGAAACATTCCTGAATGGAATATCAATGGCTTGTGCTATAAGATTTAGTATCGACAAGTAGGACCTCTTAAAATTGCAAAGCTTCTTTAAGGCCAAAGACACTGTCAATAAGACAAAAAGGCCAGCCACAGATTGGAAAAGGATCTTTACCAATCCTAAATCACATAGGGGACTAATATTCTATATATATATAAAAAAAAAACTCAAGAAGATGAACTTCATAAAATTAAATAACCCTATTATAAATGGGGTACAGAGCTAAACAAAGAATTCTTAACTGAGGAGTAACAAATGACTGAGAAGCACTTGAAAAAAAATGTTCAACATCCTTAATCATCAGGGAAATGCAAATCAAAACAACCCTGAGATTCTACCTCTTACTGAACAGAATGGTTAAGTTCAAAAATTCCCATAACAGCAGATGCTGGCAAGGATGTGGAGAAAGAGGAACACTCCTCCAGTGTTCGTGGGTTTGCAAGCTGGTACAAAAACCATGAAAATCAGTCTGGGGGTTCCTCAAAAAATTGGACATAGTACTGCTGGAAGATCTTGCAATACCTCTCCTGGGCATGTTCCCAGAAGATGTTCCAACTGGTAATAAGGACACATTCTCCTCTATGTTCATAGCAGCCTTATTTATAATAGCCAGAAGCTGGAAAGAACACAGACGTCCCTCAACAGATGAATGGATACAGAAAATGTGGTACATTTACACAATGGAGTACTATTCAGCTATTAAAAACAATGAATTTATGAAATTCTTAGACAATGGATGCCTCTGGAGAATATTATCCTGAGTGAACACACATAAGAAAACATATGATATGCACTCACTGATAAGTGGATATTAATCCAGAATCTTAGACTAACCAAGATACAATTTGCAAAACACATGAAACTCAAGAAGGAAGACCAATGAGTGGATATTTCTTTCCTTCTTAGAATGGGGAACAAAATACCCATGTAAGGAGTTACAGAGACAAAGTTTGGAGTTGAGATGAAGAAAGAACATCCAGAGACTGCCCCACGCAGGGATCCATCCCGTATACAGCCACCAAATCCAGACAGACACTATTGCATATGTCAGCAAGATTTTGCTGACAGGACCCTGATATAGCTGTCTCTTGTGAGGCTATATCAGTGCCTGGCAAATACAGAAGTGGATGCTCTCAGTCATCTGTTGGATGGAACACAGGGCCCCTAATGAAGGAGCTAGAGAAAGTACCCAAGGAGCTAAAGGGGTCTACAACCCTATAGGAGGATAATCAATATGAACTAACCAGTAAACCTCCAGAACTATGTCTCTAGTTGCATATGTAGCAGATGATGGCCTTATTGGCCATCAATGGGAGCAGAGGCCCTTGGTCTTGTGTAGATCATATGCCCCAATACAGGGGAATGCCATGGCCAGGAAGCGGGATTGGGTGGGTTGGGGAACAGGGCAGCGGGGGTGTATAGGGGAATTTCGGGATAGCATTTTAAATGTAAAAGAAGAAATTATCTAATAAAAAATCTAAATGAAAATTAAAAAAAAGAATGTATTACATTGATTAGCTAAAATCTTCAGCAAGCTCTTCCTTGACATGGTATGCTCATGTCTTCTTTGATTATGATGTGTTTTGAGACTCTTAATCCCCATCTTTTCCTTCTTTCCAATTAGTGCACATAATCCACCCAATGTCTTTACCTTCTACCCCTTCCCAATATTTTCACTTTTCTAGGTGAGTCCTCCCTACTTAAAAACATCTCAGTCCCAATCTATTCTAGGTTCCTGGATTTGCTTCTGGTAGGTTGAGTTTCCTTTTCATATCAAACTGTGTAATTTTCAGTTTTCTATATCACATTGTTATGACATAAGCATGGGTAATAACATTCCTTCTTCTTGCTGTTCATTTTGGAATTGTCATAAAAATGTACCAGAAGATTTAGATAGAGAAGATCATCAGTGTAATTTTCTTTATTTATCATCATCCTTTCTTCTCTAACAATAGGTAATCTTTTGAGGACAGAGAAGAAAAATAATGACAATGTGTTCTGGCATTAAAAGACAGTAATTATGAAGACAATAACTTAAACACAGACTTTAAGGGACAAGTTCAGAGAAAAAGAGATGATATTTCCAGTCTGATTTAATCTTGATTATTTTTTATATTTCAGAGATAAATCTTTAATACCTTGTGCTGATTCTTTTCAATCAACATTCTTTATTAGTCAGCATTTGTTTGGAGGATTACTGTTGGGATCAAAAGCTAGTTATAAATTGCAAATGAAAACTGTGTATCAGCCTTGTAGGTCACTTTTTAGGTCACACACCATCAGTTGCTATTGAAGTAGACTGATTTGGTGCAGATTGCACCTTTATTTCTTCCTAGTTCACGTTCTACAAGTCTGCTTATTATATGAAATTCCGAAGTCTAACAAAACTATTTGGAAGAAATTTCTTTCTTTCTTTACTTGTCTTTAATTTTCTACTGATAATTGCATAGTCAATGGCCATTAAAAGGTTTCAGAGAATAACGTTACAGCTTTGATACACTTGATAAGAAGAATCAAGACCTGATTTCCACATGTGCAATGAGCTAGGTCAAGTGTATTTGTGCTTTTTTATTAGAAAGTGTTATGATATTATTTATGCTAACTATGGAAATTGCTGTCTAACTTGAAGAGTGCAACATATTTCCTTACTAAGAAATTAAATTTGCATTGATATTCAAATACAGAATATAAATTCCTGTTCCATTTACTCAACAAGTACAAACTTAGCATCTTTTCCATTTGCTACAGAAAACACTATGGATAAAGCATACGGAGGCACTGAACATACAATTTTTCAGCAAGATTTTTTGATGTACCAATATGAAATATTTTAAAAATAAAAGGAATTTTCAATGAGTTCAGTGTACATGACATTCACATATTTTTACTTAAAAGGTACACTTATTTTGTGTGATTGGACACACTGATATACTTTAAGATCAGTCTATTTATTTTCTATTGTCCAACAGAATATCATGTAGTCACAACCTTAATAATGTTTTTATGTAAAGAATAAACAGTAAGAAGTAGGAACTTGCTGATCAATGATCTAAGATAATGAAACTGCAGCAGCAAAAGGTTCTAAATGTTCCCAGATGTTCTAGAAGATGAGTCATCAATTCTGGGGTATGATCATTGTGCAACAGTTCCAGCAAGCAGGGGTGAATGGGGTACAAAGCTGCTTAGATGAAGCAGCAAGATGCATGTGGAGATGAGATCTCTGTTCATAAGGATGTGGACTTTGGTATGAATGCACAGAGAAATCCAACATTTACATAAATGACATACTGTCAGTTTTAAAATGTAAAAAGCAGAATTAATAAATAATCCCGGAGAGACTTCAAAAGAGAACAGTATGGAGACAGCTTTTAAAAACTTTGTTAAGTAAAACAATGAATTTATCTGTTTTTATAATGATTTTGCATGTATTAATGTGGTAGTGTGCCATAATGTGCAACAGAGGTCAGAATACAAATCAGTGTACTCAGTTCTCTCATAACAATTTTAAATGGGTTTTAGGGATCAAATTCAGTTGGCCAGATTTTCTTAGCAGGCAAGTACATGCTATGTCATATTGCTGGCCTTCAATATCCTTTTTTAATATTGCAGTGTGAGCAACAATGATAGACAGGCTATATCAAAGAGAACAATTAAAGAAAAATGTATCAGAACGAGTTTTGTACCACAATCTAAACATTGCATTATTTGACACAAATTCTATATATATTTAGAGAATATATGTAGCTAATGATAACCAAATGATACTTAACCAACAGAATAATGTGTTCCTGTTTTTTGTGTAATTAAATAATCTGCTAAATCAAAAGTAATAATGAGAGCTCATCTTAGTAGTGACCAATTAGCAATGGGAAGCAGAAGATACTTCAAATAACTATTTCTTAGTCTGCCTCAAATAAATGAGTAATGAAGTCAAAGAAACAGATTTACTTAACATAAATTTATGCATACAAGAAATCCACTAAATAATACACATTATGCAAGCTTATTTTCACTATTGTACTTCTGTGTGATATGTTCAATGTTTCTCATTTTATTTTAAATACTTCAAAATTAATTTATTAAGCAATCTATATCCAATTTAATCTAATTCTTTGAGATTGTAAAAAAAAACAAGTATTTTTGTGTGTTTGTTCTTTGTTTTTTGTTTGTTTGTTTGTTTAGTGTTTTGTTTTTTCTGGTTTTTTTGTTTTGTTTTGTTTTGTTTTCCTTATTTATAATCTTCTACTTCAGTTCCTTAGATCTTAGATATGTTAGCTTTCATTTGCTTCCTGGTGTTAGGACATTTTTCTTCAGAGCTTATAAAACAAAATATAATAAATAGAAGTTTGACATAAAAACTACTGTTCAATAATGGGATAAAAGAAGGTAATTTAAGTGAATTTTCAAAAAGAACTGCTTGACTGTCTTGTTTCTTTTTGTTGTTTGAGAAATAACATGTTAGCTGTTTTGGTACAGAGCAGCCCTCCTAAAGAATATCCTTTTTTTTTTTTTTTTTTTTTTCACTCTAGCAGGCATTTTACTTGAAGAGATTCTGACAGGAAAGTAACAATTGATACTTGTACATCCCGGAATTTTTTTTGCTTACTTGGAAGTAAGAATGGCAGACTAATTACTTCAGCTGAATTTTTAAAGATGGGAATTGGAAAGAGACTCCACATTTGTTCTTATACATTAAATGTTACATTCTTCATAGTGATGGGTCCCATGAGAGAAGTACATGGAACTGACACTAAAAACCCAGGAAACTGGGATGCACAATGATTTCTGCTCAGTCATCTGGATTGCACATGTCATAAAGATGTGAACCAGAACTAAGAAAAATCCCTCCCGTGTAAAGAGTGCGGTATAAGTGTCCTTATGATACTACTGGCTAATGAATGATAGGTGGTATTGTTCTCTACTGAAGCTCTCATAATGTCTGCACTGTGGTATCTGTAGGCAGAGTATGACTTCCTCTAAGCTCCATATTAGATATTCATTTTCTTTCCACACTTTTCATTATCTATAAAAAAGAAAAGTGGATTAGACTTATATAACTTCATCACATTTTTCTTAAATGGTAAAAGTACTACATTATATGATAGGTTTGCTTTAGTCTGATGACCCTATATGATTTTACTAATAGAAAAGTTATTATGTGATAGACTTCATTTGGACAGTAGAAAAGGTAAGAAGTTGTCTTGTCTTTGTTCTTTTTTTTTTTTTTTTTAGTGGTTTAAATTTTATTTAAAAATCAAACTAAGATAATAAATTAAATACAATGGTTGAAAACAGTGCTACTCGATTTGAAATCTCTTACTTATGTATAATATGATGTGATTCTCTTGGTTCATAATTCTTCACATGATTGTATTAA
>NC_034593.1:8044508-8062187 GCF_900095145.1 Mus pahari | reverse complement strand
GCTCTCGGGCGCACTCCCCTCCTCGGGTGAGGAAAGGCGCTGGATGCCAGGCGGACACCCCTCCTCGGTCGGGGAGGCAAGGTGTTGGGTGCTGGATCAGCCTCGTCTTTGTTCTTATATGGGTCTAATAACAAGTTTTTCTTTTTCTTTTCTTTTTAATGAGATGATACTAATAAATGGTAATACTTGGTAATATACTGCTAAATATATAGTACATGAGCTATCTTTTGCTTTTTCTGTACCTCAACGTGCTAAATCAGGGTCCAGGTAGATGATTCAGGAGGTAAGGAAGCTGGTTGCCAAGATGACTAATGACCTGACCTGAATTCCATTGTCAAATCCAGATAGTGGAAAGGCAGATCCAACTCCCCAGAGTTTTCAGACATCCACAGAGGAGTGGTGCACATTCACATGCCTCTGCCTGACAACACACACATAAATGTAAACATACAAAATCAAATCATTCATGGTCCAACAAGCCTTACATGATTTTAGAGTTTCGATTAGTACTACACTGAATGCACATAAAACTATACGTAGACATTAATTCTTGGTCTGGGACTGATATTTAGTGACAATATTAACTTTTAGTACTTCATAGGAAATATGAAAATAGATTGAATCAAGTCACATTGTACCTACTATGTGTCCATCCTTAGATCAAAGCACTACTCTAGGAACCATCTCAAATTTATATGTTTCTGTAAAATACAATCCATATATTTTTATTTTATTTGTGTTTGTATTACAAATGAAATATTATTTGAAAATTTCAAAAGTCCCCTATAGCAATAAAATTAAAATAATATATCTATATTTTTATTAACCATTATTTCATATTTATTAAATTCAGACCATATTGTCAAAGTAATAATCTTATTTTGAAATTTTCTACAGTCTCATTTCATTTCTGATTTTGTTAATTTGGATACTGTCTCTGGGTTCTTTAGTTATTTTATCTAGGGGTTTATCTGTCTTGTTGATTTTCTCAAAGAACCAGTTTTTGGTTTGGTTTGGTTTGGTTTGATATTTTGTATCTTTCTCTTTGTTTCTATTTGGTTGGTTTCTACCCTGAGTTTAACTATTTTCTGCCTTCTTGGATGTGTTTGATTCCTTTTGTTCTAGAGCTGTCAAGGGTGCTATAAAGTTACTAGTGTAGGATCTCTCCAATTACTTTACCAGAACACTTAGTGCTATGAATTTTTCTCTTAGCACTGCTTTCATCATGGCCCATAAGTTTGGATGTGCTGTGTTATTATTTTCATTGAATTTCAGGAAGTCTTTAATTTCTTTATTTATTTCTTCTATGACCAAGTGATCAGTGTATAGAGTTAAACAGTTTCCATGGGTATGTGTTCTCTGTTGTTTTTGTTATTGAAGTCTAGACTTACTCTGTGGATCTCAGCATAAAACCAGATAAAGTAAATCTAATAGAAGAGAAAGCAGGAAAGAGCTTGGAACTCATAGGCATGGGGGAAATTTCCTAAACTGAACTCCAAATGGCTTAAGCTCTAAGATCAAGAATTGATAAATGGGATCTCACGAAACTTAAAAGATTCTATTAGGCAAAGGACATAGTCGATAGGGCATATCAGCAACCTACAGAGTGGGAAAGATGTTCACTAACCCTACATCCAATAGAGATCTAATATTCAAAATGAATAAACAACTCAAGAAGCTAACATCCAAGAAAACCAAAAACCCAATCAAAAACTGGGATATAAAGATAAAAAGAGAATCTTGAACAGCTGAGAAGCAGTTAAAGAAATGTTCAAAGACTTAGTGATCAGGGAAATGCAAATCAAAATGACCCTGAGATTACATCTTACACCAATCAGAAGGACTAAAATCAAAACCTCAGGTGACACCACACATTGTCAAATAAGTGGAAAAAGAGGAATAGTCCTCCGTTGCAGATGGGAATGCAAATTGGTGCAACCACTCTGGAAATCAATCTGAAGGTTCCTCAGAAAATTTGAAATAGACCTACCTGAATCCCAGCTATAACACTCTCGGACATACATCCAAAAGATGCTCCACCATGCCAAAGTCTCATGTTCAGAGCAGCATTACTTGTGATAGCCAGAAACTAGAAACAATCCAAATGTTCTACAATGGAAGAATGCATATAGAAAATGTGGTTCATTTACACAATCGAATACTACTCAGCTATTAAGAACAAGGACATCATGAGTTTGCAGGCAAATGGGTGGAACTAGAAAATATCATCCTGTGTAAGGTAACTCATACTCAAAAGGACATGCATGGTATGTACTTACTTGTAAGGGGATATTAGCCAAAAAAGTAGAGAATAGCCAAGATACAATCCACAGAAATCAAGAAGATTAACAAACTGAAGGGCCCAAACCCAAGGACCTCAGTTCTACTTGAGAAGGAGAAAATAAGCAATCATGTGGGCAGAGGGGACAAGGGACCTAGGTGGAAGGGAAAAGGGGAAAATGATCAGGTATTGGGGGAGGAAATAATTTGAATGAAACCCTTAGGGCCAGCAGAAAGAATGGAAACAGACAACCTCCAGAGGTGGGAAGTGGGGGGACCCTCTAAGATGTACCAGAGACCTGGGAGGTGAGAGATACTCAGGACTTAAAGGGAGAGCCCTTAGATGAAATGTTCTACAGTGGCGAGATGAACTTGTAGACTCCGTGTCCAGTGGAAAGATGAGGCATCAGGCAGAAGGATGGGTTTACCATCCAACAGTCAAAACCTCCGATCCAGGATTCTTTCTGTCTAAAAGGACAGCATAGATAAAAACAGAGAAGAGAATAGGGGGGAAGGCAGTTCAGTGACAGGCTCACATTGGGATCCAGCTCAAGGAGAGGCTCTAAGGCCTGACACTATTACTCATGCTATGGTGTGCTTACAGACAGGAGGTCCAACAAGGAGCTGAAAGAGTCAGATGCAGATACACCCAACCAATGGACAGAAGCCAGGAACCTCCGGGGATGCACTAGGGAAAAGCTGGAAGAAGCTGAGGAGGAGGGTGAACCAGAAGTCTCAATTAACCTGGACTCCAGATATTTTCTCGGACACTTACCTATCAACCAGGTAGCATATATGAGTTGGTCTGAAGCCCTGGGTACATATACATCAGAGAACTGACTGGTCTTGCCTCAATGAGGGATCAAGCATCTAACCCTGGAGAGACTTGAGGCCTCTTGGATTGGGGAGGTCTCGTGGGGTAGCGTGTGGGGACATCGTCCAGGAGAAGGGGAAGGAGAAGTGAGATAAGGAACAGTCAGAGGGTATACAGGACAAGGATAATGACTGGACTATAAGAAAAGATTAAAAATTATAATAAAAAATAAAAAGAAATTTCTACAGTCTCTGATAAATAAATATATATATATGTGTGTGTGTGTGTGTGTGTGTGTGTGTGTGTGTGTAACACAGTAGATTTTTCTTTAGTGTTATCTACATATAAACATTTGTATGTACCAATCCACTCAAATATGCAGTCTGAAGATCTTTAGTGTTTACTTGGTTATCATGACAATGTTACATAAAAGACAATAAAAATTAATAATGAAAAAACTTAAAGGAATATATAACTTCAATGCAAAATCAATTTTAGAAGATAGAATCATAAAGTAAGTGTAACACCATGGACAAAGTAAGAATAAAATATGCTACAAAACATTGTATGTGTAAATTTTAAAAACTAAGAAAATCTCCATAAAATTGAAGTTGCTTTCAAAACATAAAGGAAAGTTCATCTGTCATAGAGGAGTAAACTCTATAATTAAATATGCTTGTATATTCTGGTAGTTTATTTAAATAAAGGAACACTTCATATTATTTCCTGGTAAGAGAGATAAATTGACCTTAAAAAACAAGTCTCATGTAAAAATATAGCAGTTTCATAAGCAATTTAATGATTTTTTGTTTGTTTTTTTTAAGACAGGGTTTCTCTGTATAGCCCTGGCTCTCCTGGAACTCACTCTGTAGTCCAGGCTGGCCTCGAACTCAGAAATATGTCTGCCTCTGCCTCCCAAGTGCTGGGATTAAAGATGTGTGCCACCACACCCGGCAATTTAATGATTTTTAAATGAAACCAAAATTATAATAGCTCATTAGATGCAATCTATTTATCTGGTACTACAATTACAGAAAAAAAAAAGAAAGAAGTTAAAAGAGAGAATCTGGTTTATAGAAAGAATATCTTTCAGTGGCATTTTGGGAAGAATAAATATGATACTGAGCAAATCAACTGATACTGGCATTCATAAACAGGTTATCTCTTACCTTGTTCATGAAGCCAATATCCATTTTATAGTGTGGTTCTCTATATTTTCTACTCCCAAGTTAGCACACTAAAAGGGTAAATTTTACTGATAGGCTGTGACCAAAACTTGGAAAATATTCTTTTTTTAAATTCCTGACAAATTCTAAAGAAGGATGTACTTTCCTCAAATAGTTATTTAAGCTTCCATGTTTTATAAGGTAAAGATGAGTTTCTTTTATGTCATGATTTCAAAATGCATCAAACACCCTATAAATTAGCTTTACCTTCAACATAGAACTATCCTACTTATTTATTATACTGAAAATATTTTAATTTTAAGGTTATGATACTCTTGTGTAAATGTATAAAACAGTGTATAGTCTTTAGAAAATTCCATGGGATCAAACTTCTCAGCAGAGCTAAAGATATAAACAGAATTTTCTGCATTCAAGACACTGAGAGTAAGCACTGCCAACTGGTGTCACCATTACATCATGTTTTTAAGAGCTTTAACTTGGGAGGGGAGAATGATGTGGGCATTTAAAATGTTAATTTTAAACTAAAGTAAGTGATGAACACTGTGATATTTTACTATTCACTTAACCATTCTAAACTTACTTTATAATGCCAGGCAGATATTCTTTTTTGTATAATTAAAGGACCTTAGTACTAAAAACTGAATGTTGGGCTGGAGAGACTGTGTAGTGGATATGAGTACTAGCTCCTTTTATAGATTACTATAGTTTGGTTCCAAGCATCATAACAGATGGCTCACACCAACCTATATCTCCATTTCCAATGGCGGCTTATTTTGGCTTTAGCAGGCGTCTGTCCACATGAGGTGTACAAAATATTGGCACATCTATTAGGTAAAAATTTAGGTGAAATGTCCTTGGATGGAATGCCGCTGAACTGCACATTTGTTTCACGCATATGAAAGCTCAGTTGTTTAAAATTACTTCTTCCAAATTTTCTGTCCAACCCATTCAAAGTGTGACTGAGCATAAACATGATATAATCATTTTAAAATACATTTTTTAAAGCTGATACTTCTATGTTGTATGGCATGTTGGCTAATATATCAAGATTCTTGATGAATATCCTCTGTTATACTAAAGGTAACAAAATTAATCTTTATCCTTCAGGTTCTTTAAAAAAAATGTAAGGAGTGATTGAAAGATCACAATTTTTGTCTTTCAGTGGGTGGTTATATTTGCTAATATTATAACTGTCAAAATATTGGCACATTTAGCAAACTGAAAGTTAGGTGAAATGTCTTTGCATGAAGTACTATTTAATTGGACTCTGGTTTCAAGAATATGAATGTTCAATTTTTTAGCATTGCTTTTAAAATTCCTTCCTCTAGATTTTTGTCCAAACCAATCAAAAACTAACTGAGAAAAATACTTATAGGAAATTGTTGCGAAATAAATAGACTAGGAAAATTTCAAAATCAATTCTTAAGAGCTTTATAAACTTATCAGATATTTTCAGCAATACAAATAATGTTTGGACAGGAAATATCTGAATATTTTTCTATAAGAAAAATGGGTCTTATTTAGTCTTGATTTGTAATGGCTTTAAAGTCAATTTTTTTTTTCACATTTGAACATTGAAATATAAAGGAACTTGTGGCAGGTTGTTGCTTCATCTTACCATCAAACTCAGTCTTGGTGCAGATGATTGAACCTTAGATGAGAAGAGCAACAAGAATGTGGCAATACAAAGTTATAGAACCAAGATTGTGTTGAGTTATTTTAGTTTATTTGAGAGCCCCAGGCCTTACGATTTTTTTTCTGAAGTAACAATCTAATTTAAAAATTATCAAAATGTTTCAATAAACTTAGTAGTCCTTTAGCCTTCACCTGTCTTTCATTACAATTCATTAAACAGCAGATGAAAACTAAGGTTTTTCCGCATTGCTATATCCTGTCAGTTTAGCATTCCCACAAACACAGTTGGAGAATGCATTGATTAATGAATTTGCCATGTTCTGTGTCTATAAATATCTATTTAATCTTCTTCATGGTGGGACACACCACCTGAGATAACTTGATTCTGTGTTCTTAGGCTCTAGTTACTCATATTTAATTGATAATAATCCAATTTTTATTTCTTTTAAAGAAAAGTTATATTTGTGCCTTTTTTCATGTTTCTAATTTTTCGTTGCATATAGTATGGCATTATATATGCACACTTCCATATATAACCACACTTCCATA
The DNA here is from genome assembly GCF_900095145.1 of Mus pahari. Classification (NCBI taxonomy): domain Eukaryota; kingdom Metazoa; phylum Chordata; class Mammalia; order Rodentia; family Muridae; genus Mus; species Mus pahari. The sequence goes on along the minus strand of NC_034593.1, from coordinate 8,055,722 downwards.
TAAGTATATACTTTTATTCATGAAGAGGATTTCTCTATAACATTCTTCCTTTTCTCATTATTAAACCCTTCTTTAATTCTCCCTTTTCCAAGAAAATTTTTATTTTATCTTCTTAATTTTTAAAATACTTGAATATTCAAACATTTTATTTATAATGAAAACAGACTGTTTCAATGCAATTTATTCTAACTATGCTTCCCCGTGTCTCAAGATCCTCATCAACTCCTAGACTACCAAAATCAACATAATATTTTGTGTTTTTTTTCCCATTGGAAAACCAACAGGCATCTGAAAATGAAAAATGAAATAGAATACAAATAATTAAACAAGATAATAACAAAAAATATGAACAGGACAAAACAGACAATCAGAAAGACAAAAGAGCCAAAAAGGAAAAAAAGATAAAAGCAAAAGAAATACATACAGACAGAGAAACAAACATCTGGGAAAACACAGAAGTTCCATAAAACCACAAAAATCACAAAAAACAATACACACAAAAGACCAGTAGTGTAAAATTAATAAAGTGTTCAGGCAAGAATTATGATATACTGGGGGTGGGGTGAAGGAGAAACGGCATGAGACAAACTTCAAATAACACTGCAGTAGTTTGTGTTTTCTTAGCCTTTTACTCTTGGGCATAGCTCCAGCACTAAACAGTGGATTGAAACTCCCTGTTAGAAAACTTATTTTGCTTTGAGAACATTTGCCAACTGGACATAGTTTCTGCATTAGCGATTGCAGTGTGTCTATTTCCATCCTCAGTATGGGCATTGCCATCAGGCCCACACCTGTGCACAGTATCACAGAGTGTCAATGGCAGGAATAGACATCCTCACTTTGGTCGTGATTTTACTGGAAAGGCTTTGTATTTCTCTCCTTTTAGGTTGATGCTTGCTGTATGCTTCATTTAAAGCTCTATTATGTTGTGCATTGTTAGTGTCTCTGGAACTTTTATTCTAAAGGGTGGGCTCATTTTTCCCCAAAAGGCTTATTCTGCATCGAATAAGATTTCATATGATTTGGGTTTGTGTGTGTGTGTGTGTGTGTGTGTGTGTGTGTGTGTGTGTGTGTGTGTTGTTGTTGTTGTTGTTGTTGTTGTTGTTGAATTTCTGTTTTTGTTTTTTGTGTAGTCATTTTCAATGGTGGATTATACTTATGGATTTACATAGATTGAACTATTCTTGCATATACTGTGTAACTCCTACTTGATAATGATGCACTATCATTTTGTTGTATTTTTGGATTTGGTATCCGTGTCTTTTATTAAATTTTTGCATCAGTAATGGTTCTCAGTTCACATAGTGTTGATTAGGCAGTGCCACTCTGAGACATTTTCAATATTCCACCGTCTCCTACTTCTTGATGCCACTATGCTGAAGTGGAAGGTTAGTGGGGATGGAAAGCCTAACTTGGAGTCCAATAGCAGCTCTGTGAGTCTGTCATCCAAGCCCAGTCCTGCTAAGGTGTGGGAAAAGATAAATCACCAGACAAAAAAAGTACAAACCAAAGGGAAGAGGGGAGAAAGGCACAAAAAACCTGAAGTGACTGACCAGAAAACTACATACCGCCTGCAGAGAAATGGAGAGAGGAAAAGCCAGAGTATGGCCTCTGAAGTAGAAGAGAAAGAAGCCAAGTCTAGCTAGCCAGCCATCATCATAGTCAGTGGTTCTTGAACAAGCTAAAGCTGTCTTTCTATAAGCCAAAGGAACATTTTCATTAACCATTTTGTAAATGTGATTTTTTTTTTTAGTAACTCAAGAAACACTTTTAAAAGGTGTGAGAATCTTAGCTCATCCATTTTTTTAAATGTAAATGACATTTTTTAAAAGAGGTTACATCATTTGCTGGTTGTTTATGTTTTGGTACCACCAGAAGAATAGCAGGATACTGGATCAGGAAAGGCTCTGACTATCTCAGGAATCACCATAACATTCCTTAGAGGGAACTAGTTTAATATCTTACAATACAAAGCATACTAAATGGAAATATGGCATTAGTGTCTGGAATATTTTCAGCTATTTTACTTCTTGTGGTTTCTAAGAAAACCACTCCTTGGTCCTCATCCTGTCAGAATTGAAATGGTAATTGTAATGGCAGAATAGACATGGCAATCATTTTCCTAACAATTGTGATGTGCTGTGAACATTAGAAATTTTGAATATGAACTCATTGAACAATGTTGATAAATAAATAAATAAATGACTCAGAAGAATTCCTGCATTCCAATTAAGGGCATTTGGTTTTTACATGAGGTCTTCAGGAAAATTTGCCAGATTTGAAGATGGGACATCACTGGAATACATTCAAAGAGAAACAGTACACGGTCATCATTTGGGTACATGAATAAAATGTACGACTCTTCAGAGTTTTGGTATATGTGTTAAGAACTGAAATGTTTGTGTATTCTGCTCCTTTACCAATAAAATCTCAGTTGTGAAAATAGTAAAAAAAGAAGTTGCACCTATGTTTATAGGGAAAATTGGTATGTAATTCTCTTCTTTGTTAGGTCTTTATGTAGTTCAGATAAAAGTATAACTGTTCTTATAAAAAAGACTCGGGAAAAGTACCCAAGTCCCTCTCTTTTTGTTTTGTAGATTAATTAGAGAATTACTGATATTACTATTTTATTTCTGTGTGTGTGTGTGTCTCTCTCTCGGATCGGCAATTTTGATTACTGCTTCTATTTTTCTTGTGGCAATAGGTCTGCATAAACTGCTTAATTCACCTTTATTTAACTTTGGTAGGTGGTATGTATCAAGAAAATTGTCCACTTATACTATATTTTCTAGTTTGGTAGCTTATTATTTTTAAGGCTCTTATGTGGATTGGTTTTCCAACGTATCTGTTGCTATGTCTCCTTTCTGTCTCTAATCTTGTTAACTTGAATCTACCCCCTCTGCTTTTTAGTTAAATTTGGATAAATATTTGTTGATCTTATTAATTTTCTCAAAAAACAACTTTTTCTTGCAAGGATTCTTTTTATTATCTTTGTTTCTATTAAACTAAGATGCAAGTTATATTATTTTTTGCTACTTATTCCTATTAGGCATTATTTCTATTTTTTGTTCTAGAGATTTCAGGTATGCTGTTAAATTACTAGTATGATTATTCTTCAATTTTTTTCATGTATGCATTTAGAGCTATGAACTTGCCTTTCAGAATTATCTTCATTGTATCTTACAAGTTTGGATACACTGTATTCCCATTTTCACTAAATAATAAAAAAATTTTAAATTTTTTTAAAAATTTCTGTCTTGGCCCACTTTTCTTTCAGTAGTAAGTTTTTCAGTTTTTATGACTTTTTAAACTTCTCTATTATTTCTGTATTTGTTGACATCCATATTTAATTCATAGTGATTAGATAGGATTCGGATGCTTTAAATTTTCTTCTATCTGTTGAGACTAATTTGTGCCCATATATGTGGTCAGTTTTGGAGATAACTCCACAAGCTACTCATAAGCATACATATTAATTTGTGTTTGAGTCAAATGTTATGTACATATCTACTAAGTCTATTTGGTTTATTACATCATTTAGGTAGAGTATTGGATTTGGGATGATTGTAGTTCTAAGTGTTGATATATGTTTCTTTTTTACGTGTTTTTTTCATTCCTTTGTTTCTGTTGCCATCTCTAGGTCTTAGGAGCATGTGGTGGCTGTGGTAGTGTTTCTAAGTTTATGCTGTGCATGGGCAAACCCTTTGTAGAACTTCTTTGTGGATACTGGGAACTAATATGCAGGAATGGGAATGGGTTATAACGGTGGGTGACAGAAGACACAAGAGAAGGAGGTAAGCTGGGTCTATCACAAGGAACGAAAGCCCTTGCCATTTCCAGGAAAACATTGATTACTGTCCAATGAGACAACAGAATTGTGTGAGGAAGAAAGGATTTAGGAGAAAAACCTAGTTAGTTACTTGAGAGTGATGGCATAGTGAGGCCACAGCACATGTTCTGTAACACACCTGGGGAGAAGACTGTGAAGTTAGAATTGAAGAATGGGGAAGAGAATGAAAATTACCTACTTGATTCCCTGCCTAGCTTCATCAGTGGGTTTCCACAGAGACACTGTCTTTTATATTCTTAGCTGAAACTAAAATTTTATTTTTATGTCACATGAGCATAGATGATTTTTATATTGCAGCCCAGAACAACACATGAGAGAAAGTATAGTACTTAAATTTCTGATAGCTACTAATCTGGTAATTTCTATTTGAGTTCATCCCCTTCAAATATATCACTCAGTTCCTTTATCCTCACCTCTTTTGTTGAATATCTAGTTTGGACCTGTAATTTAGATATTTTTGATAACATATTAATAAATACTGATGTCCAGACTATACTGTGATATGGTCATTTGTAGTCCTTTAAATCAGATGCCTTATTCCATGCCTAAAACTAAAAGTAAGAAAAGGAAATAAAAGTTATAAAAACAAAACAAAACAAAACAAAAAAATGTTTCTAATAGCCTAGTTTTAATAATAAGTAAAACTACTAGTAGATCTAAAATCAGATGGACTATTTGAAGTATGGAATCACCTAACTAGACCTAATATAAATATCAATGATCTCGCAACTGTCACTAAACATGCTTTGGAAAAATAAAAGATGATTCTTTCTTGTAGATAATTAATAATTAGATAGATTATATCAATGGTAACAAAGGATAGATGGTAATGAAAGAAATTTAATTACTTTAAAAATTTGAAAATGTTGAGTATGTCTACTGTCTATAATATTATTAAATGAAAAGTAAGTAACAGAAACAAATGTGTGAATTTAAATATTATATGTAAACAATTATCATCTCAAAATGAAATAACAGAACTAGGGAGAAGATAGCTGTGAAAGCCCATAGGCAGGAAATTAGATATTTTGTAGCTAATACTGCTACTTGGTAGCTATGTTTTCTGACAATCAAATGCTAGTTTATGGTTAAACATCCTTGAAGCTATATCAAGAATATTGCAATTGTATAAGAAACTAAGGGATCAGAGAATTCTCTCATGCATGTGTAGTAAGGAAGTTCTAAATTTCTCACAAAAGAACTGAAGACATTATATCATTTGCATATTGTTTCCTATTTAAAAAAAAAAATCACGGAAAGAAGTAAGTAAATGGAAGCCTTGAGTCCATTATTTATTAGAAATATACAATTTTGTGTTGCTCATAAATATGTCACACTCCCCATTCATGTTTGTGAAATTTCTAGTTAAAAACAAAAGTCTGAATTTCTTATATATTGCCCCACTTTGGGTCCCTAAATATTTATGTGAGAATGCTTGCTTTGCTTAACGAAATAAAGTACCACTTAAATTGTCTATGTCTTATGATTAAATTCTCTACTTCAAAAAGATAAGAACCCAAAGACTCCTAGTATTTTAGCATTAACTTATGTGAAATAACAGTGTACGAGCAAAACAGATTAGATGGGATCCAAATGAATGTAGTCTTCAATTCAAGTTTATAATTGGATGCATCAGAATTAACAAGAATAGTGTCAAAGCATAACTACTCTGACAGTATAATGTACACATGTAAAATGCACCCAAACCGTGTGAGTGAATCTGTTTAAGACAAGAATAAACACATAGTTTTCAAATTAGGTTTAAATAGGCAACTTAATTTCACAATACAGAGTATTTTTATAGAACAAAGCAACTCTTGATAATCTCTGTGGCCTCTCACTAATAGCATATCTGCACCTGTCAACTTATTCAAAATGTTCTGAATCTAGTTCATGAAATAACACTAAATAAGAGAATGTAGACCTTTGTATTCATAAGGTGCATGAAGAATGATTTTCAACAAAGTGACTAAAACATGACTGAATATTGGATTTGATAAACAGCCATTCAAACATTTTTTATTTAACATTTTAAATGTACATGCATGTTTCTGGAGACTACAAGTACAGACCAGAGGCACTGAACTTGTGTGTATTTCTGAGGGTGATATGAATACTTATAAGTATGCACGAGGACAAAGTAAAGATTTAACATATCATTGCTCTAGTTCTATACTTCCAGGAAATTTTCCTTAAGTTTTAAAAAATATAACCCATTATACATAATTTAAAAGCACTGGAAAGAACTGGTATATTTTCCACATGAAGGTCTGTTGAGGATGGAACTCTATTCCGTCTGTATCACAGAGTGCATTGATGGCTGAGTACTGTAGAACTTTCACATTTAATGTCTTCATTAGGTACTGAAATGATTTTGAAACTTTTCTTCATCCAATTTATAGTTGAGGTGTTGTGTGAGCAAATTGATCCAGTTCCATCATAGCATAAAGTAAATGAAATCATATAAGTGTAGATAAAATACCTGTGGACAGGTTTTTCTGTCAGCATTTTAAGAGATTACTGATGGAAGAAATCTAAAAGGAGCTTAAGGAAAGCTAAGGAACTAAAGAAGATAGCTTTAATGGAAAGGAAAGCTGTCTCAATTTACTTTCTACAAATTAGTGACTAACTGGAAGCACGTCAGAGTTAGGTAGTATCAGGACACAAATTTCTCTCCTGGAATTTAAAAGCTGATCTCCACATAAAATGGATATTTTTCTCTACAGATACATTTTAAAGAAAGGAGTGTATATCAGAAACCAGAATGTGGGTAAAATTCAGGTCTTCTATGATGATCATGTAATATACTTGGGCTAGAGGTAGTGCTATGCATTTACATGATAAATATAGATGGGGCTATTGCAGCTTTTTTTATAAGAAGGACACAGGGAAAAGAATTTGGAAATTGAGCAGCATTTACAAGTGGACTAAAAAGTAAGCCTGAAAATGGTGAATTTTACAATTCCTAACTGAAAGTTAGAACTCAGTTGCTTGCTGGACATGGTGGCACAAACTTTCATCTCAACACTAGTGAGGCTGGATCACATAAATCTCTAAGAGTTTCATGTCTGTGGGGTAGCCTTAGCAGAGTTTCTGCCCAGGCATGGACATGTAGTGAGATCCTGTCTTTAAAAATAAACAACCAAGCACACACAGATCCAACATTTTTTTTTTCCCAAAATGTCTGTTTTAATATTATGACTTTTGAACTTTGATTACTCTCTTTTCCCCACAATCATTTACAGAGTGACCAAGCCAGCTCAGTCAGTTGACAGGTTCCTCCAGGGCAGGAAAAAGGATGAAAAAACAAAAAACAAAAACAAAAACAACAACAACAACAACAACAACAACAACAAAAACACTATTACACAACATTGTAGCCTGACCCCAGCCAGTTCTGAGGCTGAATCAGGTTTTTGGTTTTGGTTTTGGTTTTCCAGTCTGATTTTTTTTTAATCACTTTAAGTACATGCAAAATGATAATATCAGTTCTGGGTCGAGGAACAAGCAAGGCAATAAACAGAGAACCTTAAAAAACTTTCTAGGGGCTAGTCAGGATGTACAAGACTAAAGGACTGCCACATATACCTTAGCTGAGCCTGTTCTGAGCTTTGCATTAAATCAAATATAAATGCTATTAATCTTAGCCTATTTCCTGAGTCCTGGCCCAAAGTCAGATTCCGTCTTGAGTTTACTTCTTTTGTTCTGGCCCATTGTCAAACTCCTGCCAAGTTTCTAGAAGCAACCCCAAATAGTTCTCCACAAGATGGTAAGCTTCATAAATAAGCTCCCAAATAAGGTGCTCATTTGCAACTGAATGAATTGTTATGCTATTTAACTCTTTAAACCATGGCCTTATTTTTTTTAAGAGAATATAATAGAGCTATAGTATAAATATACATATATATGTATATAAACATATATTCACATATATGTGTATACATCAATATTAATTTCTAAAACTAGAAAAAATACATTTTGTACTATATTTACAATTTCTTAAAATCAAATTTACTGGTTAAATGGATATAGGAAAGTTCCTTGTGTATGATCATTATTTCTTCTAAGGAGAAAATGCTTTCAATTGTTCAAAAGCATGCCTTATAGCATACTAGAATATTATGAAAATTATATTTAGAATTTTCTTTTCTTTTTTTTTTTGATCCTTCCTTTCTTTAATTCTGTTTTCTCTTTGCTTTTTTGATACATCAAATATCTCAAAGAAATTATTTTCTTTTCAGAAATATACGGTTTGGCTAAGTATGCAAATCAATGACAAAAAAGCACACTATATAGCTGAGCAAGTTCAGACAGGTAAAAAATTGTAAACAAGATTTTTCTTTCTAAAGGAGGAGTTGAAGTATAGGGGTATTCGATTTGTTCTGATTCAGGAAAACATTGCAGTTATTGCTGATAGATATTCTGAGGGACCCGGATGGGTTTTCCAGTCCCTCACCATCCTTACAGCTTTCCCTCCCACCTGGGACCAAGGCTAAACTATTCTCAGAATGTACTGAGTGGTGGTCACCTTACCCTCTGGAAATTCCCAGGTAGAGTTCAAATTTGTGTCATGCTTGCTAGCCAATAGATTTAAAGGTCAGTATGCTTAGTGAGTAAGTTTGAACTGTAACCGTGGTAATGTAACCTGTGCCCCTAAAAAGTATAAAATTAGTACAATAGCCATTTGGGGTCCCCTTCTCATCACTCGTCTCAAGGAACCGATTGAGGGTCGACCCTGACACACTTGAAAATAAACCTCTTGCTTTTGCATTGATTTGCATCAACCTGTCTCACTCAGGGACATCTCAAAATAAGTACCACTTACGGAGGGTCGGGGTCTTACCCTTCAAATGTACCCCTGTGTCAGGTCTGTACACATAAGAGTCTTTGTTCTACATATTTATAATCAAGACAGTGATACTACTTCATTTCAGCTTATGTAAGTTACTGCCCCAATAGTAGCTGATATATGACCACTGGCTTTCTTGAAGGAGCCAGACTTGAAATGGAGAGCTGCTTGGCAATGGACATAATTGAGTAGTCTATATGAAGTGTTCCTCCTTGAATCACGTAGTGTCAGAAAGGTTGTGGAGTGCTTAGTGCACAGCATCATCAGTATCCTTTGGCAAAATAAATTATGTCTTCCATTCTAATTCTTGGAAATTATTTGACTTTTAGACCTTTGTCTAAGTGTGAAAAACAAGTGTCTCATTTCACAAATGTAATTTAAATTCTATAGTCTTTTTTTCCTCTGACAATTTCATACATGTATATCTTGCAATATAATTTCATCTACTTCTACTTTCTTCCTTTTGACTTCCCCATGTTTCTTCAACATGACCATTCTAAATTCTCTCTCTCTCTCTCTCTCTCTCTCTCTCTCTCTCTCTCTCTCTCTCTCTCTCTCTCTCTGATAATTTGCTTTGCCCAGTTACTGTTGTGCATGCATACATGCATGGATATGGGGACATCCACTGGAGCATGGGAATCCCACAGTAGTCAACCACACCCCCAAAGTGACTCTCCCTCCCTACATACGTATCAGTAGTTTCTCAGTAATGCTAGAGATGTAAAAGCATCTACATATCTATGACAAAGTTTTGGTTTGACTTCCTTTCATGCAACTCTTGTACAAGAAATGACAGTTTTTGTGGGCTGATGATTACAATACAAAGCCATGGCATGTCCTGAAGATAACAGCAAATATTTCTCCCAGCTCTGGTTTATACATTATTCCTGCCTCTTCTTCTATAATGTTCTCTGAGTCCTTGTGGTCGAGATCATCATAAGTATATCATTAAGAGATGAGAACTCAGTCTCTATTTCTTAGGATCTCTCTGTAGTACTGTTCTTTACTACAAAAAGAACTTTCTCCCTCAAAGACTGAGAATAGCACAGGTCATTGGGTATAAGCATAGATTTTAGAAGGCAGTATGAGAGTGTGAACATTTAGCAAAATAACATTAGGAGGCCTTATTCTAGAACAGTCACTTATCAAGACATGGGATTTAACTAGGATTATTGTATCAGGCATGAAACTTTACCTGCAGGTACAGACTTAAATTTAATAAGGAAGCTATTAGTAAACCTATAAAACTCATGCCACTGTTGTACAAGTGTTCATATCTTATCTGATAAAGAGTTATTGTAGTATTCAGGTTTTAGTTCTGAAAAAGAGCACTGACATCGTTTCTTCTCCAGAAGACTGTAGAACATCTTCTTGCCCTTTGGAAAGTTGCTATTACCTAGAAAATTTTCTGGTTGATTTGAGGTTGATGCCTTTATTTCCTGTTACCAACTGTTACATCTTTTGTAATTGGGCCGTACAATGCAATTATGAAGAATAATCAAGGGAGATAGCAAGAATTTTGTTGTTTGGGAAACCTCTTGGATCTCCTTGACCAGTAGCTCATAGGGATATATATTCTGCCCTATACTATGATTCTAATTTAATGAACCTGCCTTCTATGAGTAAGAGTATCCAATTATTCAGACTAATTATGTTCTAATTATTTACATGTTAAAGTGGCTCTTTGTAATTAGTTCTCTAACTAGTATTTTCCATAAGTATGTGTGTATGAGTGTGTGTGTGTGTGTGTGTGTGTGTGTGTGTGTGTGTATCTGTGGTGTGTGTTTCCCAAATTCCATTGCTCCTATCCCAATGTAATCCTTAACTCCTCAGTGCATTTCCCGCACTTTTTTGTTTGTTTGCTTGCTTGCTTACGTATTCTACTAGGCTTTTACTTTTGTTTTTACCTTGGACTTTCACATGGATTCTTTTGGGACAACCCTCCCCTTTATCGTTTGATTTTTCTGGGTACCTCCACATCTTCAATTTCCATTATTCTTCACTAAATTTTATCTGTCATCTAATGGTCCACCCAGTAGGTCTCATTCTAGTATACTGGCTGGCACTTGTCCTCTGAATTAAATACAACGTTGAGAGTTAGAATGCCTGCTATGTCTAGGTTTTCTATGTTTAATTTTGTCTAGAAGACCTGGATATTGTTACCAGTCTATATGTACTGACTGGTTAAGTGTGTGTCAACAGTACAAGTTAGAATTATAAGTGAGGAACTAGCTTTGGTTGAGAAAATTCCTCTATAAGACCCAACTGTAAGGCATTTTCTCAATTAGTGATCAATGAGAGATGGCCCAACTTGTGTATGGTTTCATCACTGGCCTGGTGTTGCTGTGTTCTTTAAGAAAGCAGGCTGAGAGCCAGGCGTGGTGGCACACTCCTTTAACTCCAGCACTTTGCAGGCAGGATTTCTGAGGATTTCTGAGTTCGAGGCCAGCCTCGTCTACAAAGTGAGTTCCAGGACAGCCAGGGCTACACAGAGAAACCCTGTCTCGAAAAAAAA
>NC_034593.1:8043258-8044423 GCF_900095145.1 Mus pahari | reverse complement strand
CTGCCATGGAAACCTGCGCGTAAGCCAAAAAAAAGAAAGAAAGAAAGAAAGAAAGAAAGAAAGAAAGAAAGAAAGAAAGAAAGAAAGAAAGAAAGCAGGCTGAGCAAACCAAGGGAAGCAAGTTAGTAAACAGCACCTCCATGGCCTTCAGGCTCCTGCCCTGTTTGAGTTCCTGTCCTGACTTTCTTCAGTGGTGAATAACAGTTGATAAACAAATAAGCCCTTTCCTCTCAACCTGCTTCTCAGCCCTGGTCTTTCATCACAACAATGGAAAGCCTACCTTAAAAAAAAAAAGGTCAGAATGCTCTAGTGGCATCAAATACCACTAATGTACTGAGGTTAATTTCTGGTGTTCATTCTAGTAAAATTTTGAAGTGAAACTAGACACGTGTGTGTATATTATTAGATTTGTAGCATTCCCCGGGTATATTGTTCCTTTGATAAATACGGATCATCTCTCCTTATCTCTTCTAACTAGTTTTGGTTTGAAGTCAGCTTTACCAGATTTAAGTAATCTTGATAATAGTATCATAGCATACTAATTTACTACTATTTACAATTATTACTTGCTTCTAGTGAAGCAATATGTATTTTATGAAGCCTTATTTGAGAATTAGAGCTATTGTAATTTATGCATACCCTCTACACAGTAGATTCATTCTACTGTGAATTCTAATTCACCAACCTAGAGAAGTACGTGTTTAGTTACCCATAATCTGTCAATAAAATATTTATAGCAGCTTTTTTTTTTCCAGCCTGGTCTGCATAACTAGTTCCAGGACAGCCAGTGCTACATAAAATATCCTGTTTCTGGATAGAGAGCTGTCAAGGGAGAGGGGAGCAGGAGACAGAGAGATAAATGGAATGTGAAGGTTATCTATATTTCATATTTTCACTATCATGAATGCTGTCAGTGTATATTTGATTAAATGATTATCAATCTAAAGGAAAAATATTTATTTTCAGGTTGTGAAAGTTGACAACCTTTGCACTTGCCCCCTCTGCTCTCTCTTGCTCCTCTCTTACTCGTTTGCTCTTACTCTTTCTTCTTGTTTGCCCCTCCCCCCCACATGCTCATGGCTGGCCTCTACTTCTCTTCTCTTCTCTTCTCTTCTCTTCTCTTCTCTTCTCTTCTCTTCTCTTCTCTTCTCTTCTCTTCTCTTCT
>NC_034593.1:7984356-8043148 GCF_900095145.1 Mus pahari | reverse complement strand
CTCTCTCTCTCTCTCTCTCTCTCTCTCTCTCTCTCCTTTTCTCTGTCTCTACTAACCTCTTGACTTCCCTCCTTATGCCCTGAATAAACTCTATTCTATTCTATCCCATTTTGGCTGGTCCCTCAGGGCGAAGGGATGCCTCAGCATGGGCCCAACAAGGTACCCCCTTCCCCCAAACCTGATTACACCTCCATAAAACATATCACCCCTCTCTTTATCTTTTTATAAACATATCACTCACCAGTTAGGAAGTTAGCTAAACCACCTGGTTATGCTCTGCTACAGAGAAAAGATTCACTTATACTTCAATTTTATTTAGTGTTCAAACAAGTTATTCCATGATACTACTATGCCTATGAGATATACAATGCCAATTGGCTCTCAGAGATGGACAGGGGAGGTAATGATGGGATGGAACAGTGTTGTGATAGAATAGGAGGTTATGGAAAGGAAGATGTTATATCATAAAATGTGCAGTCTTGTCCCAAGGTGCAAAAGTGAGAGACATCCAAGCTCTGAAGATACAAAGATTTTGTCATTTATACTATGTAATAAAACATGTAATATTCTTATTTTCGGTAGGAATGTTTTGATTTTGTGATAAATTTTTCAGTGTTAAAAAAGGAATGCCAATACAAAAATATATAAGATGATTTATGATTTTGTACTCATAATGATTATTTGGATTCAGCAATGATATTGTCACATACACTACAAAATTTGATAAATTTTCAAATCTAATTCGATTTAGATATTTAAAATTAGTTCATATGCCATGTGAATTTATTTAACACAGAAATACTACAGTTAACACAAGTCCAAATCAAGATTATAATGAGGTGCTTCAACATCTACCAGTACTAGCTTGATGCATAGTACGATTTTGTCTTTTGTTCTGCCAAATTTTGTTCTTTTGTTTTTGAGACAATGTCTCTCTGGCAAGGAAATTGCTATGTCTAACTTTTTCAAATTTTAAGTGTATCACATAGTGCCCAGTTATACTTTTCTCAAATACTCCTAAATAACCCAGAATTCAGAATATTTCTTCATTTAATAATTTATATGATACTACAATCTTTTCATTCTGAAAGGTAATGTAGAATTTACTAAATGAATATTATTATAAACAAAGCACCTGTATGACAAAAATAATTCCAAAAATTGCTAAAATCATTGGTCTAATAAGACTTCTTTTATAGTTGTTGAATAATATCTTCCTAAAGAAGAATCTCTTTCGAATTCCACTTTCTTCACCATTAAAATTTACAAGTGGACAATATGTGCTATCTTGTTCTTTTTCTCTTTCTTCCTAGATTTCTCAGTGTGTGTGTGTGTGTGTCTGTGTGGGTGTCTGTGTGGGTGTCTGTGTGTTTGTGTGTGTGTTCTTAGCTTTGGCTCTTATGTGAAAGGCAGAATGATTAATTTCCAAATAAGTAACAAATATCCCCTTCTATCCACTCTAGATGTATTTCCTGTATATCATCATTCCCTCTGACATACTCTACACAAAAATTTCTTAAAGATTTTGTTGCAATTTTTTGTGGATGGCTTCTTGCTTTTCTTTATTTTACCAATTTTACTACTACATGCTTGGATGAGCATTCTTGGTGTAAATCATGGCTTATTGATTTCAAGCCTTAGTCAACCTTATAGGTCTATTCAGTTGTTAAATCATGTCTTAGTGTCTTATCTCACCACTATGATGAATCACTGCAGAAAATGGTCTTAAATCATTACTGCTATTCATAAGCTTTAACTTCAACAGTTCTGTAAAGATTACATTAAATTCTATTAAATGAGTAAACTATGCAATGTAGCTAACAGTTTCATTTAACAGAACACATAGACAGACTAACCTTTAATCAGGAAAACATATGGGGTTCCAATGCTCATACATTGCATAAGAAATTTAATTATACTACAAGGCATGAAGGATCTCTAATAAAAATTCAAAATAAGTAGATATACACACAGCATTAATTTAAAATAATAGAATATATTGCCATATTAAAAGAAATACTAGCTATGTTTATGTACAGAAATGAAGTATCTACAAATTTGTTAATAGTCATGTGCAAAAGTTGTCGACCTTCAAACCTTGAAAGTAAATATTTTTCCTTTGGACTGATAATTATTTAATCAAGTATACACTGACAGCATTCATGATAGTGAAAATATGAAATATATGTAATCCTCACATGGCATTTATCGCTCTGTCAACATTTGAGAATTAGAGTATTGTATTGTATGCTGTCAGTGGCTATGGACAAACTGGGTTTACCTGAAAGGAGAGCTGGAAATGAGAAAGGCATGGGGTGGGGGCAAGAGAAGAATGAAGCCCAGACAAGGTTCTGATGGAAAGCCCTCAGACAGACCCATCCTTTATTTTAACTGGGTTATGTTGCAAAGCAAAGTCAGTGGGCAGTCTATTCTTCTGAGTTCCTGTGAGAATTTGCATGTGTAACCAAGGCAGATGACTTGACCTAGGTCCTTAAGCTCCATTGTGTCAAGCACTCAAGGTCTGTTCAGCCTGCTAAAGGCTCGAAAAATAGCTGATCAACCCTGGGAAGGGCACAAAAAATAGGTATTATTGCTTTTGAAATGTATCATACTTTCTTGCACCTTATATGTAATATATAGTACAAAAAAAGACCCTTTTTAGTAGTAGAGTATATAAAAAATAAAGGGAGCATTTGAAAGTATTTGAATGATCTCACTTGACTGCTGATATAAGTTGACATGAGCTAACTTGGAATTGTGAACATTCATACTATCAAAACAACTATTTAAATAATTATGGAAATGAACTGTTCTGCTTCTTATATGTTATCTTTCCAGATTTTTTTTGAAGATGTATGTATTTGTAAATATAAACAATGAAGCAGCAGTATTGTCTTCTGTCTCTCAAAGGCCATGTTTTAAGCTGCCTAACCATTTGAATTCAGTCAGTTTGGTCTGGGAACAGCTGCAATATGCCTTTACAGAGCACCATAAATTCAAATTAATTAATCCAAAATGAATTACAAATTATTTTTTGTAAATTTCACATTGATCCTTAAGGGTTATTTAAACAGCTAAACTGGATGTCATTTGCTCCATCTGCCACAACAGATGCTTTATTCCAATATGAATAATAAATGAATTCAGAAAGTAGTATCTATAATTGTACGAAACATTTGCAAAATGGAGAAAAGATGATAGACTTTTTGATTACTGGGAATAATTTCTTCTTACAAATTGTGATGAAATTTACTAAAATATAATTCATAACAGAAATCTAAATCTAACTGCAGAACTCAAGGAAATTAAATAAGCCAATTTAGTATTGCTTTCACCAATAGATTAAGCTCTGCTTCATTAATGCTCATTAGTTATTCTCATAAGATTCCAAAGGAATGAAACACTTCTTTTTTAATGATTCATATCGGGTCGTAACATTTTATAATTATGTTAAGTCTGACTTCAAAGGTGTTAGAATGTAGAAGAGAGAGTAAAAGTGAAGACAGGCATGCAATCAGAACTAAATTGGCAGGTCAAAGACGACTGCTATAGTGTTAAAGATTCAGAGCAAATATCTGAGAATTCACCAAGCATAAGCTTGAGAGTTTGAGGTAACAATGATATACACATGAAAGCTAGCTCTCTCTCTCTCTCTCTCTCTCTCTCTCTCTCTCTCTCTCTCTCTCTCACACACACACACACACACACACACACACACACACTCACTCACACACACATATACACACAAGCTTACATAAACATACAATTTTAGTATTTAAGACACACTCTATATACATATAAACACATAAATGAATAAATTAGTAAATAAAGAGAGAAAGGAAGAAAGACATATTCTGTGAGAAAGTTACTTCATTTTGGAGTGATTTGAGGTACATAGATGGCTAGATATGCATACAATATGCATAAATGGAAGAATGAAGAGGTTCCCAATAATAAGAACAACAATGAGCTGAACAGTTTTATAGAAAGTATGATTTTTGAAGTTTTATTTTAGTCATATTTGCCAGTATAAGCCTTTGCAGTATGTCCTTTGAATAGGATTTAAAATTAAAAACAAACAAATAAATAAACATGATTTAAACATATCTGATAACTGAGTTTTACAAGTAATGACTACAGATATGTTTTCATGGTGAATTTTGGCCAGTTGGTGTTTATCAGCAGAGCTCTTAATTTCTTACATGCAAATGTCTGTCTCATATACTGCAGTATAAGATGGGATTAAGTCGTAAGTTTTTATCTACAGTGTGACTTGAAAGACTGCTGAGTAGTGCAGCCAAATTTGAATGACTAGGAGGAAATATTTGTCCTAAGAACAATTATCATCTAAGTTTATTGTTGTTTTAGAGCCACTATAATACACTGCAGACAATAAACAAAACAAAACAAAGGAAAAACACAAAGACAGCAAGGGAAATGTAAAAATAAAGAGATAACAAGAACATGACAATACTATTTCCTTACCGATCAGGAATTGCCAGTAATATGAGTATGCAAATTTTATTAGAAAAAAAATAGTGACAGAAAAAAAATTAGAAGAAGACAAAAACAGAAAGCACAGCCATTCACAGTCAATAAACAAGAGATTCACTGCAGATTTAAGGATATTCATAGACTAAACATTAAAGACAAGCAATTGTACTTTAGAAGGCAGAAATAGCTTGACTTGTTTTTGATAAATCAAAATAATAATATTGGAGTAAATAATTTAAAAGTAAACAAGTTACATTATATAAGAGTCAGTTTATCAGGACAATATAACTATTATAAACACATATTCACTGAGCATTGGAGCATATAAGTATATGAAATAATAAAGGAACTGAAGAAACTAAAATAACGACTAGGAACCCTAGCAACATAATTTCAAAAATATAGATTCTTTACATAAGAAAGCATATAAAAAAGAGATACTAGAATACACACACACACACACACACACACATTATATATATATAATGGGCTCATCTCATATCCATCCAACAGGTTCCAACATAAATAATATCTTAGAACACAAAATAAAGCCTAGAAAGTATAAACACATAATTTTCTGGACACAATGGTATAAATACAGAAATTGACAACACAAAAAATTTTGGAAATTTCACAAACGCTTGTAAATGACAAATTACCATGAATGACAAATCATATAAAAAGGAAATCAGACAAGAAAAAATAAAAATATAATGTATAAAGCTTCTAGAAGATGATAAAGCAGTTTGAAGAAAAGGTTTATAGCATCACATGTCAATATCAAAAATGTATAACTTCATCTAAGAGCAGTTAGTTATTTCATAAAGGATAAAAAAGAGACAGGTTATCAAATTTCACATGATGCAGACTATCTACAATGCTCTTACTACATATGCAATATAACTGCTACACAATATAATACTAAAATCAGTTAGAGTTATTAATGAGCAGTGATAATATGAACAAATGAAAAGAGAAATGGAATTATCTGTGGGACCATATTATATAAGTCTAAACATATATACAATTAGATATTTGCATATATGTATATGTAAAAACAAAGTTGGAATTCCTCCAAAACTAATGAAAACTAATAAACAAATATAATACCACACAAGATGAAGATTTATCACACAAAATTTCCATACAATAGAAATGACCTAGTTGACCCTGATAGAGCTGTCTTGTGCGAGGCTATGCCAGTGCCTGGCAAATACAGAAATGGAGGCTCACAGTTATCTATTAGATAGAACACAGGGCCCCCAATGGAGGAGCTAGGGAAAGTACCCAAGGAGCTGAAGGGGTCTGCAGCCCTATAGGTAGAACAACAATATGAACTAGCCAGTACTCCCAGAGCTCGTGTCTCTAGCTGCATATGTAGCAGAAGATGGCCTATTCGGTCATCATTGGGAAGTGAGGCTCCTTGGTCTAGCAATCTCTATATGCCCCAATACAGGGGAATACTAGGGCCAAGAATTGGGAGTGAGTGGGTAGGGGAGCAGGGCAGGGGAGGGTATAGGGAACTTTCAGGATAACATTTGAAATGTAAATAAAGAAAATATCTAATAAAAAAAAAGAAATGATAAAAAGAAATGACCTAGTTGTAAAAGAAGTTGAAAAATATTTTATTTATATGAGAAAAGCAAAATACTCAGAAATAAATTTAACCAGAAACCAGAGATCTACATATTTAAAATTTAAGACTAGTGAGAGAGGCTAAAAAAAAAACAATATCAGAAGGAAAGATGATTGATATTAATGAATTTTAAAAGTGAACAATATCTAATGCGTTCACCAAAGTCAGTGAAATTAAATCAGTGAAATTAAATGCAAATATCATTTTCATATAAAAGGAAAACACAATCTTAAAATTCATATTCCAAAGAAAATCAAGACAAAACAAAACACTGGTCAGATCAAACAGCAGTATTTTAAAAAATGGTATGAAAACAATAATGAATAATGAATGGTTAAATTTACCCCAAAATTATAATAAGTAAGGGTTATAAAATAGATAGACTAACTAATGGAACAGACTACATCACCTAGAAATACTATGTTCAGTTAGTTTTTGACAAAATTTTCAAATTATATAATGAAAAAATGATATCCACTATAAATATCATTGGAAAATCTATATGCAGGAGAATTAAATTCATTTACTTCCTCACATCATGTTAAAGATCAACTAGACATAATGATAAGAAACTATAGAAATACTGGAAGTAAATATAGGAAAATATTTAGAGTCAGCACTCTGCTTCATAGATTTTTCTGGTGTGATAAGGACATAGAAAGAGACACAAAAGATTTTGTCAAACTAGTAAAGCTTTGCAACAAATAACACTGTGAAAACACAAGTTAGAACCTGGAAGAAAGTATTTTCTACTGTTAGCCTGATATAAGAGGTACATACATAAAATAAGTAAGGCACTCATACAATTCACCAGCAAAGAAAACAAAACCCAAATTTAAGAATAGGCTACAGATCTCAGTATACAAAGTTTTTAAAGAAGATGAAAAAGGCTATCTAATATATATGAAAAACTAATCAATATAGCTATTCATTATTAAATTCAAGTTAAAATTCAAAAGACAATGTTTTATTCCTGCACAGTACCTAGTATCAACCAAATAGATGCTAGCAAATGTTTAGGACTTGGAGAGAAGACAATACTTTATACAACCTGATAGGAATTTATCTTTCCACAACACAAGTTGTGCTACTCCATTTCCAGTGAACAACCCACAGATATTTACCTCAAAGACATGACGTCAACTTCACAATAACCAATAACCAAGCAATAATCTCCATTATCAAATGAATAATGAAAATGTCACTTATTCATATGTGTAGCAGTATTATTCAACCCTTACAGAGGAAGAAATTGTCTATATTTTATGAAAATATAGAAGCAATTGGTAATCAATAAAATAAAGTAACCGGAATGGAAGATAAACACATGATCTCAGTGATACATGGAACTGAAAACAAACTCAGGGCCATTGAGCGTAGTGATGATTCCCTACTCTAAGACATAAAGCAATGGTGGACAAGAAAATACCAAAGCCCAGGAAAATAGAAAGAGTAATACCATTTTGTGAATTCTGCTTTACATTTTGCTAAATACAGTTTATGATAATGTATGGTATATTTTTTTGTATAATTCACAATTGCTGAGAGTTAATTTTTGATATTCTCATAATAAAATAACAAGTGCTTCAAGTCCTATACATGTAACTATGTTGATGTAATCATTCCATGTTCCATTCAAGAATCATGACATCACTTTTACCACATAAACTGGAACAGTTCTAATTGTCTTTTTACAAAACAATTAAAATATCTCAGGCATCCTCAATTCTTTCCAGGGTATTTTTTATTTCTCCTTAAGAAAATAAGTTTATATTGGAATCAATGCATTCGAGTAAAATATTATAACATTTTTCCCTCAATGCCTTGATTAGCAGAAATGCTGTGGGGAGCTTGTGTGGTAGCTGCCTGAGGTCTATGTGGAAGAGCCCATTTGAATGGACAATCTTAATATCTCCCTCCTAGTGCATAAAGCCAGGAGTAAGTTGGTTTAGACTAAGCTCCGTGGGCAACATTCAGAATCTTCCCCATTCGTAATTGTTGGGAATGTAATGAATGACTAGCAATCAAACGGAAAGAAGTCTCTTGTAATTTGGAAAGAAAATCACTATTTTTTTCAGTCTTCTTTTACCTAAAATGTCTAGAATAAAGTAAAAGTATAAGTCTATATGTAGAAACAAAACCAAACACATGTGCATAGGAAACAAAAGAATCACCAGATTTTGGATCTTAGGTGATAATATAAGGCTAGTTATTACTATGACAATTATATTAACATTCATATACAAAATGAATTTCAACAGGTTTATGGGAATATTGCTAAAATATACTAGATTACAAAGATGATAGTGATATTAAGAATGACAAAATCTAAGGGAATAGTGTCTTAAAATTTATTCCATCCATAACAGCATGTTGACTGATACAGTTGTTTTACAAGTCTTCTTTAGGAAGCCCTGTTGTTAAAATTCCATAAGTGAAGCTTTCCTGTTTTCTAGAAGACACTATCTTTCAGCAAACATCTTGGTTGTCTTGCTTCTACAATCTTTCTGACCCATCTTGCTTTTTGTTTCGCGAGCCTTAGGTGCTTTGGTTGTATTGGGGATGTACTAATTGAGGCTTGACACACTACAGTAACTTGAACTTCAATTAGCATTAACATTACAAAACCAAGCAAGAACAGATTTGTTATGATATATTTATAACTGAGATTTTTTCTGGAAATATTTCAGTATAAATTTACTAAATATTCTATAGAGATGCCTGAGCAATTGATAAAAAATATATACTAATTCTCAGAGTCTCCTACCTCAGTGTATTTTAGCTAAATGCTTTAAATATGTAAACAATTCTCTTTGAAACTTTGACTTAAGTGAACAAAGATAAAATTCACTGAAAATGGCTTAGGGGTGACTCACTTCTTCTTTGGAAAGAAATTCAATTGACTTCTTGGCTATTACCATGATGAATGCTTCAGTGTTGAGCTTTTCTCCCTGGCTTAAACTTCAGAAAATATAAGGTCGTTCATTTTTTTTCTGTGCATTTAATTCTAGTGAGTTAAAGGCTGTGCTGGTCACATTAAGGATACATAGTACCTGTAAACTGAAATGTCATGCAGCAATTAAAGTAAAAAGAAACCTTTTATGTATTGGCAATCTATTTCTATTAGTGTTTCAGCTATCTGATTTTTCTAAGCAACTGCATAATACAAGATAGAGCATAGTTATGTGAGAAGAATATTAATGCCGTGCTCCAAGTGTTATGAAATATACAAAAAGGTATATCACACTTCATAAATAATTATTTATGGTTGAGCTCACATACTAAATATTAGAAATGTAAAATTTTGCCATTGACTTTAATTGTTTTTGCCATATTCTCCAGCAAAATTCTAATGGAAGTTGACTGCATATCCAAGTATGACTATGTTCAATATTCAGAAGTATTTATAAAGTTGACGAGGAAATCTTTACTACTATGAAGTAGAAAATTAGTAGATGATGGAATGTGGCAGCAATAAGAATTTTGGAGTTTTACCTTTGGGAACTAGCTCTTGGAAGTCTTTCTACTAGGTCTCTTTGATCTTCACAGCCAGCAGCATCAGCAAACACATTTATGCACACGCCATTCCAGGTGCTTCCTGAAGTCCACCTTAGCAGTCTTCTTAGAGGCACAGGTACACCACTGAGATCACACACTATGAATAGCACCTCTCATGATTCACTGTCACAGAGATGCCATATATCCTTGTTTGCTACTGAAAACCATATTTTCTTTCTTTCTTTTTTAATAGCAAGTTACGACTAAAATTTCTTCTATATATTTGGAGGCATTGTCTTTTAACCCTCTTTCTCAATAAATATGTTTTATGGATGCTATTTTAAGATAACAACATCTATCTCACAGACTTGAGCATTTAATGGCCTGATTGTAAAAGTGATATATGATAATTATAAAATACTAAGGAAGTATAATTCTTGTTTTTTCTTATTTCAGGAAATATTTTATGATCCACCATTTAATAATTTATTTTTTCTCATTTAATGAATTTTGTGTCAACATTACCAATTATTATTAACATTCTTTATTTTAATTAAGTAATAAAATTCCAGAGTAGAATTCTGCTGTCCAGCTTACAATAGTACTGGAATGTGCTATTCAGGCAACTGGGGAAAAATCCTCCAAAGGCTTACTCAGCTGTAAAGTCTCTGAGCCATAATCTTGAGCTGCATAGCCATTAGTGCCATAGAGATATGACTTTCATGTGGCCACCAATTGCATTAGGATTATATTTAAGATCCACTCCACAGGAAGAAAGGCAATGGATTAAAGTGTATAGAGTTAATGGATATGGAGTTGTCATCCATTCCTAGTGGAATATCTGTATCACAATGCTCTTCTCTAAGACTCGTGGAAAACATGAAAATGGAAGCAGAATTATTCTAAGAGTCAGAGGTTGCAGGGAGATGGAGTGGCCACTGCATTCTTGGCACAGCAGGATTGTTTTACTCAAAAACTCAGAGCAGCCATGCACGCCTCAAAAAGATCAAGCTATTCATGAATCAGTAATGAACTGGGGAGTGGCTCACAAGCAATCACCACTAAGTGAAGAGCTATTGGGTTGTAAAGGCAATTAGAAAAAGGAGAGTCAGGTTTGCTGACCCTGGTATGTTTCCTATTAAGATGGTCAAGCCGTATACCCTATCTTCTTATGGGCACAACTAATTGGATTCAGTTCATTATTAGTTGAGAGGGAGACATGACATGATGGTATCAAGCAGAAGTATGAGGGGTTTTGTAGAGTGAGTATGCTCAAGTTGCATGGTTTACATGTCAGGAATTCTGGAAATTGAAATATAGCACTAACATTCCAGACTATAGTAATTATAATTTATTTTCTCTTTCTTGCTTTTTCAGTGTATGCGCCCATTTTTTAAATTAAGTTTTGCATTAGTACTGTGTTAGAAAAATTTAAATTGATTTTACTAAGATTTCACTTTTATTATATAATATCTCATAGCAAGAATTATTGGAAGTGAATTGTACTAAGACTCAGCATGTACAGAAAAGTTTATTTTAGTAAGATAATCATTACATGTGCATTGACTTTTATATTTGCTCATTTACCCATATTCTTGACAGTACTAAGAAAATTGTTCAACTCCATGGGCCCCAAATTCTTACCATGATATAAAGAAAAAATATTTTCAATAAAATTTTATCAGTTGGTTTTGGAGAGTAAGTTGCACGCTCCCAGGAGCAAGAGAATTATTCAACTTATAGTACAAATTGGTCAATCATTTTTTCTTATTTTAAAGCTTCTCAATATTGTTTTGCATTTCATTGAATTTTCATGAGCCACTGCTACAGCATCAAGAATGTTTATTATGAATCATTTGTATCTTTTGAAATCATAAAGGGTTTTGCAGTTATATAATTAATTTGCAGAAATGGTAACATTTTAAAGAATATTTTGCAGTTACTAAACAATTTCTGTTTTTAAGTGCCTTAAAACTCTAGGAGCAATGTTTAGTAGAAATAATTTTCTGACTCTGTTTTCATTGTCTGATAAAATAGTGTAATAAGGTGGTGAATGTGCATTCACACATGTAAAATAACTGGATCTAATTGTCTTATAAATTTTTCCAACTTTGTCATGGAGCTATATTATTTAAATCAGCATGTTAATTAAATTCATCAAAATGTATTTTATAATTGTAAAAATTTTCACTGAATTTGTTTTTGTATGATTTGAACTGTTCTTTCTAAACCACAGTTTTTCAAGAAAGACACTGTTTTAGGTTAATTACTTTTCCTTACATAATAATGCTTACACAATCCATCCAGCTGAATTTCATTCCAAACTATTAATTCTAGTAGATACTGGAAAATTTTCACCCAATCACTACAATAGTTTAACTATCTCTAGGGTGTTCTTTATTTTCCTTTTACATAGTGTGCCTGGTCATCAGATATATGGCTTCTTTCTGCTTGTTTGGAAAGCTCAGGTGGGTGAGTGCCAAGAATAACAGTAAGATGTTTAAACAGTTTGTGATAATTTTCAGCATGAGAGTACCTAGAATCATTTTGAAGACTAACATCTAGGTGTATCTGTTCAGGTGTATCTAGGTTAGGGTAATTGATTTGGGAAGACCCACCTTAAAAGTAGTCAGTACTATTCCATGGACTGAGCTTCCAAACTACATGAAACAAAGAAGAGGTAAAGGAGAAGATGACCTGTTTACATTTCTTTTGTGTGGAAATAACATGACCAGCTGCCTCCACCTCCTGCATCTGTATTTTCTTACCTCGATGTACTGTAACCCTAGAGTTATGAGCCAAAATAAAATCGTATTTTTGTTACTTTTTTGTCAAATATCTTGTCCTAGCAACAAGCAAAGTAACCAATTCAGATGATATCATATACTAGAAAGCTTTAGTGTTTCTATTAGCAAAATTCCTGAATATGTGATGATTCAGGATGAAAATGCAGATCTTCTAGATTCTTATACCTCTAATGATGTCTTCATTAGAATGTTCATTCCCATAGTGATGATAGGTAAAATATCAGATGACATAAGCATCATTTAATATGATATTTTGCCTATCCCAAATCTCCAGTTCTCTGTCCTGACTTGATCTACCATTATATCTGTGGGGTGATAATTCTGCGCAAACCTTAATTTAAAATTTATATTTCAATAAAATTAAATATTTCTGAAAAATATGTATTTCTAATACTGATTAGAATTTCTCTTACTGTGATAAAACAACAGAACCAAATCAACTTATGGAGAAAAGAATATATTTCACCTTACAGCTGATCATTCACCATTCAGAAAGGTCAAGACAGAACCTCAGTGCATGCAGAAACAATGGAGGAGTGCTGCTTACTAGTTTGCTTCTCATGGCTTCCTCAACCAAATTTCTTTTCTTTTTCTTTTTCTTTCTTTTTCTTTTTCTTGGATATTTTATTTATTCACATTTCAAATGTTATCCCCTTTCCCAGTTTTCCCTCTAGGACCCTCCTATCACATCATCCCCTCCCCCCTGCTTCTATAAGGATGCTCCCCCAATCATCTAACCACTCCTGCCTCCCCATCCTATTATTCCCCTACACTGGGGTATCGAGCCTTCCCAGGACCTCCCCTCCCATTGATGTTGGACAAGGCCATCATCTGCTACACATGCGGCTGGAGCCATGTGTACTCTTTGGTTGGTGCTTTAGTAATAACTAGCCAGCAGTGCTGAACATCACCACTAAGAGTGAGCTGTACCCTCTAATTTCAAGGTTCAGTTAAGACAATGGAGCACAAGCTTATCTGCAGGCCAGTCCTGTGGAGGATTTTTCTTCAGTTGAGCTTCCCAAACATTTCCAGCTTCTGTCAAGTTGACCTAAAACTAGCCAGCCTCTATCTATTTGTTGAGAGTTATATATAATGGGGTCAAGTTCCATGCTGAACATGCATACATAAATTGGAGTTTTAATAGTCTTTTTTGTCATTTATTTATTTATATCCCAGATCTTATTCCCCCCACTCCCCACCCAGTCCACCCTCTGACAGTTACACATCCCATAAATCCTTCCACCCCTATCTCCATGAGGATGTCCCCAACAACAACCTGCCACTCAACCAGACCTTTAAACTCCCTGGGGCCTCCAGGCTCTTCAGGGTTAGGTGCATCTTCTGCAGCTGAACCCAGACCTAGCAGGCCTCTTCTGTATATATGTGGGGGGCGTCATATCAGCTGGTGTATGCTGCCTGGTTGGTGGTCCAGTGTTTGAGAAATCTCTGGGTCCAGGTTAATTGAGACTTCTGATCCTCCTACAGGATCACCCTTCTCCACAGCTTCTTCCAGGCTTTCTCTAATTCAACCACAGGAGTGAGCAGCTTGTATCCATTGGTTGGGTGCAAATATCTGCATCTGACTCTTCAGCTGCTTATTGGTTCTTCTGGAGTGCAGTCATGATAGGTTCCCCCCACCTTTTTTTATAAAGCATTTCTTTTTTGTTGTTGTTGTTTTGTTTTTTTCAAGACAGGGTTTCTCTGTGTAGTCCTGGCTATCCTGGAACTCACTCTGTAGACAAGGCTGGCCTCAAACTCAGAAATCCACCTGACTCTGCCTCCCAAGTGCTGGGATTAAAGGCATGTGCCACCACGCCCGGCTTCCCTTTTGTGAGCACTCCATAGCCTCAGTATTAGTGTCAGGCCTTGGAACATCCCCTTGAGTTGGATCCCACTTTGGGTCTGCATCTGGACCTTGTTTTCCTCACAGATAGTTTATCTGATCTTTGTTTATTTTTGATATGTGGTATATATCTAGAAAACCATATATTTCATCTAGATTTTCCAGTTTTGTTGAGAATAGGCTTTTGTAGTAGAATCTGATGATTTTTTGAATTCTGTCTCCCTTTTCATTTCTGATTTGTTAATTTTGATACACCCTCTAGGCCCTTTAGTTAGTTGTCTAGGGGTCAATTCTTTCAAAAGACAGTTTTTTGTTCTGTTGACTCTTTCTATTGTTCTCTTTGTTTAAATTTGGTTGATTTTGGCTCTGAATTTGACTATTTCCTGCTATCTACTCTTCTTGGGTGACTTTGCTTCTTTTTGTTCTACAGTTCTCAGGTGTGCTGTTAAATTGTTAGTGTAAGACCTCTCCAGTTTACCAAGACACTTAGTGCTATGAACTTCCCTCTTAACACTGCTTCCATTATGTCCCAAAAGTTTGGGCATGAAGTGACAGCGTTTTCATTAAATTCCAGGAAGTCTTTAATTTCTGTCTTTATTTCTTCCCTAATTCTCATTGGGTAGATAGTTGTTCAGTGTTCATGTGTATGTGTGCTTTCTCTTGTTTTGCTGTTATTGAAGACCAGCCTTTAGTCATGGTGATCTGATGGGATACATGGGATTATTTCAATCTTGTATCTGTTAAGGGTTGTTTTGTGACTAATTATATGGTTAGTTTTGGAGAGTGTACTGTGAGGTGCTGAGCAGAAGGTGTATTCTTTTGTTTTAGGGTGAAATGTTCCATAGATATCTTTTAAATACATTTCATTCATAACCTCTATTAGGTTCACTGTGTCTCTGTTTAGTTTCTGCTTCAATGACCTCTCCATTGTTAAGAGTGAGGTATTGAAGTCTCCCACTATTGTTGTGTGGGATTCAATGTGTGCTTTGAGCTGTAGTAAAGTTTCTTTTATGAATGAGGGTGCTCTTGCATTTGGGGCATAGATGTTAAAAATTGAGACTATCTCTTGGTGGGTTTTCCCTTTGATAAATATGAAGTGTTCTTCCTCTTCATGCTTGATAACTTTTGGTTGAAAGTCTATTTTATTGGATATTAGAATGGCAACTCCAGCTTGTTTCCTGGGACCATTTTCCATCCTTTTATTCTGAGATAGTGTCTGCCTTTGTTATTGAGGTGTGTTTCATGTACGCAGCAAAATGCTGTATCTAGTTTGTGTATCCAGTCTGTTAGCTCATGTCTTTTATAGGTGAGTTGATTCCCTTAATATTGAGAGATATTAAAGAAAGATGATTGTTGGTTCCTGATGTGTTTGTTTTTGTAAGTGGCTGTATGGGCTTGTGGCTCTCTCCTTTTGGCTTTGTTGTGAGATGCTTAATATCTTGTCTTTTCTGTTGTGTAGGTATCTTCCTTGTGTTGCAGTTTTCCTTCTAGGATCCTCTGTAGTGCTGGATTGATAGCTAGACACTGTTTGGATTTGGTTTTGTCCTGGAATATTTTGTTTTCTCCATCTATGTTGATTTAGAGTTTTAATGGGTATAGTAACCTAGGTTGGCATTTGTGGTTGGCAGAGTCTTCATGACCTCTCACCAGGTTCTTCCGACTTTCATAGTCTCTGTTGAGAAGTCTGGTGTAATTTTGATAGGTTCAAAATTACCTTCAGATATTACTTGTCCCTTTTACCTTGTAGCTTTAAATATATTTTTTGTTCTGTGCATTTACTGTTTTGATTATTTTATGATGGGAGGAATCTATTTTCTGGTCAAATCTATTTTGCATTCTGTAGGCTTCTTCTATGTTCATGGGTATCTCCTTCTTTAGGTTAGGGAATTTTCCTTCTATAATTATGTTGAAGATATTTAAATGGATCTTAAATTAGGAATCTTCACTCTCTTCTATATCTAGTATCCTTAGGTCTTGTCTTCTCATTGTCTCCTGGATTTCCTGAATGTTTTGGGTTAGGAGCTTTTTGCATTTTGCATTTTCTTTGACAGTCCTGTTAAAGTTTCCTTTGGCATCTTCTACACTTAAGATTCTCTCTTCTATTTCTTGTATTCTATTGGTGACAGTTACATCTGCAATTCTTGACACCTTTCCTAGGTTTTCCATATCCAGGTTTGTCTCCATTTGTGTTTTCTTTATTGTTTGTATTTCCACTTTTTGGTCTTGGACTGCGTTGTCAATTCTTTCACATTTTTTATTGTGTTTTCCTTTCCTCTTCAAGGGCTCCTACCTGTTTACCTGTGTTTTCCTGTATTTCTTTCAGTGAGCTATTTATATCCTCCTTAAAGGACTCTATTATCTACATGAGATAGGATTTTATGGCAGCTTCCTTATTTTCAGGTGTATTGGTTTACTCAGGGCTTGCTGTGGATGGAGAACTGGGTTCTGATGATGTCCACATATATTGGCTTCTGTTGCTTATGGCTTAATGCTTGCCTCTGGACATCTGATTATCCCTAGAGTTTTCTGATCTGGGTTACCCTGTCTGGAGTTAGTCTCTTTTGTCCTGGGTTGCTTCATGTCTCCTGGTAGGCCTGTGCCCTGGGCAAAGCACCTGTGGAATCTTCCATATTGGGTCTCTTAGAGACTCAGAGAAGCAGGTAGTCTGATGCCCTGGGTGCAGTACACCTCCTGGGAGGCCTTCAAACTGTAGGGTCTTCAGAGGAACAGTCAATCTGTTCTCCTGTGTGAAGATGCTCTTCACAGGAGCCTACAAACTGTGTTTTCTGTTTCCCTGTGTGCAGGATAACCCCAGAGAAGTTTTTAGTCTGTTTTGTCATTTACCCTGCATGCCACAGATTCTCTGTAAGATCTTTTGAATGCGGTATCTATTGTCTTGTATACAGAGGAGTTCCTGGGATTCCTACAAACTGTGGTGTAATCAGGGAAGCAGACAAGATGGTGATCAGTTGCTCAGTTTCCCTGTGTGCAGCAGATTTCCTGGGATGCTTAAAACGATAGTGTCAATTACCCTACTGTTCTGTGTGCAGTGGATCCTCTTGGATGTCTCAGGATATGATATCTTCATGGGAGCAGACCAGCTAGCACTCTCCCAGGCAGAAGGGGCAGAGTGAGAGTGGTATTTGGGCACAGGGTTCTTTTTGAGGGTGATGGGTCCTGAGTCCACTGGGCGAGCTTCCAGTGACAGCTCTGGGACTTCAGGGGTGGGGGGTTCTTATCAACTGTTCTGAGTGCAGAGGATCCTCTAGGATGGGTCAGGACATGGTGTCTTCAGGGGAACAGACCAGCTAAGACAGGACCAGGCAGAAGGGGGGTTTTACTAGTCTTAACCACAAGTTTAAAAGTAGACCTTCCAAGACAAAAATCATTGTTCTCTAAGTCTATAGTTAAACACATGCAAGACTTCCTCTCCTACATCACTGTTTCAGTGGTAAGAAGAAGAAAAAGAAAAACTGGCAGTAATTTATAAAATCTCAAATCTACGGCAAATGATAAGTTTATAGCAGAGATTGGTAGTGATTTATGGATCCATACAATGTATTTTCACATACATACTCCTGTGCTGAATTTAAGCAACAATCATGCTGTCACTAAAAGAAGATTGAGAAAATATAGGCATATATGTACCTACACATATTCCCATGTACACTATGTGTGTGTCTCTCTGTGTGTGTGTTTGTGTCTACACAGTTACTCAACTAAAACTGCTTTCAAGAGAATATTGTTTCTACCTAATTGTTTTCAGGATCTACAATATGCAACTGCTGTTTATATCTTGCTAATTAAAACTATTGGTGAAGTAAAAAATGGTCCTGATCAGATATGAGTGGATAGTTAGTGTAGAGAAAGTCTAAAATGTATAATGTACTTGGCCACAACAAATAATAACAAATAGAAGTCTAAGAATGTATCTTACTCTGTTTATGATGTGATATCAAAATACCTATATATAGGTATCAGATAAAATGGTATTTATTTCTCAATTTCTTTACCATGATATATTCTTTACTAGTCCTGTTGCTATAATAAAATACCTGAGAAGGTTACTTTCAAAGAGGTTTATACTAGCTTAGAATTACAGAGTTTAGTTCACCAAGATAGCAAATTCATGACAGTTGTAGCTGGAGGCAAATGTTTACCTTCATTAAGCAGTATAAAGTGGTTTAAAATATATCAAGTATATTTGATTTCAGAAGTTCATCCAAGAATTTTTGTAGTCCAAAAATCTTGTTTATTTTTTACAGATTTCATTCTAAGAAGCATAGTATTATTTTGTCTGTGAGAGTGAAGACAACTCATAAGTACTCTTGGAACATGCTAAACACATATCATTTTCTCTCATACATAGAAGAAATCTTTGTTGTATGAACACTATTTTAGAGAATTCTATAGATTATTTTGAAAGATACTCAACAAAATTTATTTTACATATACAATAGTTAATATTTGAAAAGGTCTAAAAGGCTTCTATTTATAATATTAACCTAATCTTGAAATGCTTACAATTTAACTTGTTCACTTAATTGCTATATTAAAAGGTTTTCAGTAGAAATATAAAATAGAAGATACATAATTGCACATATAGTATATATATGTTATTTTCCTCAAGAATAACTATAGTCTTTGTATCCATATTAGCTTATGAACACACACATATATTTAAACAAGAATTCTATATTAATTTTCTCTTGTGATGGTTTTATGAAAACCCTCACAAAATTCTGATTATGTTTCTTTCTTTAAAATCTAAACTATGACCATGTTTCTGATAATATACTGTGATGATGGTAATTAGTCAAAAATAAATATTGTGCAAGTGAGTGACAGACTCAGAGAATTGATTTGTGGACACTGTGGGAAATCAGAACTGGTGAAAGGCAAATGAGCTAACAAGGGGCTGATAGATCATGAAAAAGCTTTTAATAATGAACAGAGGAAGAGCTAGTGCCTGCAATATGACTGTGGACTCATGCCATCACATTTCTTGTAATACACATAGTGAAGATGCAATTATTTATGCTAATGGACTCTATAATTTGAAAGAATTTATTACTAAGGATATAAAAATGACTTTTATATTCAAAGAGGAATATGAAAAATTCATGCATAGGGGATTTACAAGTTTGCAAATCATTAAAATATACTCTTATAGGCTTATGAGGTGATAGAAAAATATATATACCTTACATGTATGCATGTGTGTGTGTGTGTCTGTGTGTCTGTGTGTATGTTTTTATATCCCAGCAGTGTATGATTTTTATTTTGATATCTTTTATGAGATCTCTCATATATATGTATATATATACATATATATATATATATATATATATATATATATATATATATGAGATTGAATAAAAATTAAAGCTAAAATGAGCTGTCCTAAATTTTTGACAATATTTCCTTCCCAAACATGTCAAAAATTGCTCATTTAAGCTGCTGCCCCTTTTAATGAGTAATAAAACATTCAGTTCATTATTCATCCAATTAAAAAACATTTCAGAAAAAAATCTTCTCAGAACTGTTCTGAGTACTAATCCTTTTGCAGAAATTTTTGTTTGATTTTGTTCACTTAAACAGTTTTTGTAAAAATGAAAAAATTACTAAATGAAAAAATTACTAATATTGAGCTGTTGTGAGCTCAGAAGGCTCAATATAGAGTTTTTGAGACAGACAGCAATGTAATGGTTAAATTTATAAATGGGTACACTTAAAATGGGGTATCAAGATTTGATAAGATAAAGGAGCATTTATTTATTTATTTATTTATTTATTTATTTATTTATTTATTTATTTATTTATATTTATTTATTTACTTTTGGTTTTTCAAGACAAGGTTTCTCTGTATTAGCCCTGGCTGTTCTGGAACTCACTCTGTAGACCAGACTGTCCTCGAACTCAGAAATCTGCCTGCCTCTGCCTCCCAAGGGCTGGGATTAAAGGCATGTGCCACCACCACCTGGCCACTAAAGGAGCATTTTTGTGTATATGAAGATTACCCATTACACATTTGTCCCATCATATCATCTAGGTCTGAATTAGCTAGACACTGGGGCAGATAAATGCACGCAAATTATGGCATTTGGTTGCAGATTTATAGTCTTACAGGAGAGAGGGAGGGGGAAGTCTAGGAGCAGATGGCAGCTAACTTATATGGCCTTTGAATCCTCCATTTTGATCAAAAGTACATGGAGTATTAGAAAGTAAATGGTCCCTGAGACTGTGATTTCCTTTTTACACAAAGCTTGCCATAGATTGCTGTCCTTGAATAAATATAACTCTTGTGAGTTTCAATTTTGCTCTTCTCTTGTATCTCTCAGTAAAGTATCTGTGCTATCAAGAAACCTATATAACAAAGATGATATGGAAGTAAACTTACAACTGTGGCAATCAAGATTGTTATCTCATACTGTACCAGCAAATTTGAAAGCATTTCACGTAGTAGAATAAACTATAAAAGACGTATCTGGCATCCCATTTAGAGAAGAACATGACCTCGATGATGTGCACAGAGACATGAAACTTTGGATTTCAAGGACATAAAAAGGTCTCTAGAATGCCTCCAGGTTTCACTTAGGTTCAATTATCATAACTCATTCTGAGAATGTCTCAGTGGATAATGATTCTTACTATTCTTTTCTATGCTGCAAGGTTGCTCCTCAGTATTCATATAAGACAACTTAAACTGATGCCGACTAGATGCTTAGGGCACATGTACTCATGTTTCCATACCTTTACAGATACTTCTGTAACTCAAATTATCCTTAAAAATAGAAAAGGTATAATCACAATGTTTAGCTCTTTGGCTTAAAGAAACTAGTTTTAGACAGAGAAAGTATGCATTAAAAGACCAAGGAGGTTATTTTGGCTCTTAGACCAGAGGCTGTATCCCTGTTAAATAAACTTCCTTGGGCTAAGATGCGAAAATTTCAGAGAATCCTACAGTAACATGAGTATAATTGTTGCTTCAACCAAAAGAGAATGGGGCTATTGTTACAAGTCAATGAAAGAATGTTTGAGACTTTAGTGTCTTTCAAATCTGTTCCTCTAGCAGCAGGTATTTTTGAAGAAGTAAATTAATCAAACTGTCTGACAAACATAGACAGTAAAGTGCTAAGGAAGTGAAGGTAGAGGAGGATATCTATTATTAGACTTGATGTGATACAAAGTTATAAACATTCTCTGGTAAAATTTCCTGGGATGAGAGACCATGAAACATTGACTGAGAATTCTGGAGGATCAATTGTCTCTTGATGCACATTGATCAGGAAAAAGCAACTGTATATATAACAGAATTTCATGGAACCAGAACAAGTTTTGAAATCTGTCACATGATTACATTGACCAATCTTCACATTATTAAGTGGAATAAATTTGTTACCACTTGTGTGGAATTTAATAAAGTTTATACCAAAAACTTGTATTCTTAACTACTTAGGATTCTGACACAGGGGTATTGAAATTACGATTGCAGCCTGGGAACGTCATAAATTATGAGTTATTGAATGAATTGAAATCGGTGAATAAGCACCTAAAAAAAAACCAGACAACACAGAACAGACATGGTGGCCATATTCTATCTTGTTTGGTCATGTATGTTTGCTGTCTCTTGGAGACCTGTTCTTTCTGAAAGATAACAGGGGGGAGTGGACTTGGAGGAGAGGAGAGATAAAAACGAATAAAGATAATCTCAAGGAAGTTCAAAGTAGGATAATGTTTGCCAGGTACTGGAGAGTTATAGAGATATTCAATTGTATATTTATTCTTGATTGCTGGCAGACAGAGAGCCACAATAGTCTGTTACTTGGTGTTTATCATCAGTTCCAGATGTATACTAGGCAATCAAGTAAAAGTTCCAAGTCCTTCCCCCATGCCAATAATGAGTATTCTTCTATTGTGTTCAATTCTTTGCTAATTAATACTGTGTTCATTTTTGGTGTCTAGATATTTTTCTCACATTTCCTTTTTAATACAGTTCTAAATCAGAAACAGACTCATTTTCAAAATAAGTGAGATATGAAAAAATATTTATACCATGTCTTCACTCTTTTAGGTTATCTTGGAGTTGTTTTATTTGTTTAAGCAACATGATCATTGTTGCTTCCCATTTTATCTCTAGAAATACCATTTTCCTTCAGCATCACTTTTTTTTTCTGAAAAAATTGAGATCTCATACCTTTCAATATTGTACTTTTCCAGTTTCCTAGATTTGCCATGAAACATTGGAATTGCTTTCACTTTTTTATAGGTTGCTTTTGCCAGTACCCATCTTGGAAATATGCTAACACTTTTCCTTGGAAATTTCTGTCAGAAGCTCAATTCCTATATAATGGACTCTAGTCCCACACCTATCATTGATCTGCACTATTTAATCTGATTATCTAGATTCTTTATTTTCCTTTGTATAAAACCCACTAATAATCCTCTAAGTGGTTTTGTTTCATTTTTTTATTCTGGGTTCATCAGAATTTGGCAAAACTTTTTGTTTATTGGGAGGAGTGGTTTATCTTCTGTACATGAAGTAGCACTGTATATATTTCCTGGTCCAAGTAGTATGATATTGACTCTCATTCCTGGTCCACAATTTCTTATATATATGTTCTCATGTTCTTGCTTCTAGCAGGACCTAAAATCTCAAATTCC
This sequence comes from Mus pahari, assembly GCF_900095145.1. Taxonomy (NCBI): domain Eukaryota; kingdom Metazoa; phylum Chordata; class Mammalia; order Rodentia; family Muridae; genus Mus; species Mus pahari. The sequence goes on along the minus strand of NC_034593.1, from coordinate 8,020,206 downwards.
TCTAAAGGACTGCTGATTCCTGTTGCCGACTGAAACTTATCATTTATTTTATCTGCCCTCTGTCCTAAGGAGATGAATGTTTCAAATGCTTTCTAAGGAAAACTCTAAGTCATAACATTTTGACATTTTTCTTTAAGTTTGTGAGCAATTGTGCTCAGGATGCCATTATGTCTCATTAATGAATAAATGTCACCCATTAATAATTATCTATTTCTACTCTCTTTAGACTTTCCATTTATTTAATATAGTCAATATTTTCATGATTTTGCCACCTCGTAGGTTTTAACTTTACTGATAAATGTGTACTACTTCCACTGTTACAAATTACTGAAGACTCTAAGCACTCCTGCTGTGTCCAGGTATCAGACTATGATTGCATGCTAACAACAGGTTGATCTTAAAAACTCCACTCTATTCTCTGTTTCATAGGGAATATATAACAGAGAAAATAAAAAAATATCTAGGAATAAATTAACCAGTGTGTCTAAGAAGACTAATACAACCAAAATTATAAACTTCTCTCAAGACATATAGATCATTTCAAGAGAGGATGCAAAGTCTGTAAGAGCCAGAGGCGGTAGATGACTAGAAGTTAACAGAATGCACCAGATATATTATGGCATGTACACATGTGAAGACACGGTAATTATGGCAGCATATATAATCCACATGGAAACTATAGGCACAACATACCTAAGCTTGGAAAGGAAATGTAGATACAAAATTCTACACCTAGCTGAGATATTGGCAACTGAAAGCTTTAGGATGTGGAGTGTGAGTTTTGTTTAAGAGTGTCACTCCTGGTGAGTCAGCCATATTCTTCACACACACACACACACACACACACACACACACACACGCGCGCGCGCGCGCGCGCACGCACGCACACACACACACATGCATACATGCACACATACATTAAACAATAGAAAATGAAAAATGTCAACAAAGCTGTCTAACGTTGGCTTGCCGAACAAAAGGTGAGAGGAAGTATATGGTAGAACCTGGAGAAAGGGGTAAGGGAACCACTGCAAGTTCAAAGTCAATGTAATATGTAGAATGACTGTGTGCCACTTTTTTAAAAATAAAAACTTTATTATGAGGTTCCCTCGAGCCATAGTTCTGTGAAATTATGATTGATAGAAAACTGGGTAAAGTAAAATCATGATCCCTTACATTTGGAAATGATTCCATATTGTTTTCAACAGAATTGAGGAAGAGTGAACACTGCCATTCCATGTGAACATGTTGTTGCATTCAGGTCATCCCTTGGAAGGCTGGAAGTTTGGTGAGGCAGTCCTGAACTCCAACTGAGGATGTTGTTTTTGAGGTATATCCGTCATTCCCAGCAGGAGATAGACGGATCCAAAAACTTTCATTATGATCAGACCAGGACATTGTTTTAAAAAGAAATTTAGAAAATAAATGTTAGTTAATGTAGAGAAATAAGAGTTTAAGGATTGAATTATTAAAAAGCATTCAACAAGGAGAAATCCAGTAAATACTCTAAAATTATCATAGATTATAAGGATATTAAAAATTGAGCAGGAAGATGAACTACCTGAAAGAAATTTTGGTGGTGGTGCATCTTATGCTGGCTGCATATACTGCATTTTCCTTTAAAAGATGTTAACATTTAACATAGATAATTTATCTAATATCAATTTATACTGCGATTTAAAAATAAGGATTAGATATTGACAATGAAAACAATCTTAATGTTTTTCAACAATTGTGTAAAAATGATTCTGACTACCAGTCAAAGTGAAAAAAAAGTTTAGGGCATTTCTGGTGCGATCACTAGAGTCCCTACACATCTGTAGGGGACTGAACATCACACAGCCAGAGAAGAGATACCTCCTAATACCAAGACAGTCAGCAGCAAGCTTGTTATGTTAGCAATGATATTTTTCATTCCAAAATTTTACATTGGTTTCACAATGAAACAATAGCTATCCCTATAGCAACCCCTTGTTTTATCTGTTCTAACACAGAAAAACATAATACAAATTAGTTTACATGCAAAATTCTTCTTAAAATATAAACCATGATGAAATAAAAAATAACTATACATATGAGTTTAATGAAGATAATGAAAACAAAGTCAGGATAAGCAATATTATAAAATATTAATTAAAGAAATTGACAAAACCACACACACACAAACACATACAGAGAGATACAAAAAGAAAGAATGAATATGTTTATAAATTGAAATAAATCATATTATTTGAATAATCATATTTTATAATTAATCTATAAAATACGATTATTCAAATAATATGATTTGAGTAATAATAATAATATTGTTATTAATTTATGTGCTCAGTTTTAAAATATCAATGTCATTCATTACAAAACTAGAAAAACAATATTAAATTCATATAGGACTATATTGGATGCATAATATACTAGGATATATATTCATACTTGAATAACCAAACATGGATACATACCATACCAGGGTATATATATTCACAATTGAATAATCAATCCAGTCTTGCAAAACAATAGCATAATGGCCAAGGAAACTGCTATACATTTTACAAGACATAAGGCAGAGCCATAATAACTAAAACACTATGATAGTAGCCTAAAAATTTACACCTAGGTCAATGTAACAGAATAATAAACCTATGCATCTATAGCTACCTGATGCTCAGCCAAGGTGCCAATAACAAGTGCCAGAGAAATAAAAAAACTTGTAATGATCAGCACACATATATAAAATGCTAGCCTTTCTAGTCCAAAATGAGATCCATATTTTTGGATAACTCCATCAAGAATTATTTATAGTTTCTATCTTAAAACACTAAAATTGTTGATATTCTGAAATATGATTCAGAATAGAAGCTAAATAGAAAAATTTCCCACAAGTTTTCTACTCTCTGTTATTGCCATACTTTTCTAGATATTAGAACGAAAACTCTGTGTTCCCTGTTTGTTTTCCTTGCTGAAAACAGCAAAAATTGACAGCATGCAGGAAAATTCTTGAACATCAGTTTCAGGTTTCCATGGAAAATTCCACCATGCAGTAAACTAATACAGTTGATCTCCTTTCCTTCCTCTCTTCAAAATCCAATACCTCAGTCTCATTACCAGGTCTGCTGCAGACTACCTGATGTGGCTTCCCCTTCCCCTCCACTCCATACTCATCCAGTGGTTCATGCAGATCTTCCCGTCCAAACTTCCTTTCACAACTCATTGCTTTATCCCAGCTCCAGAATACAGGAGGCATTCCCTGGAATCCTACAGGCCACTCCAGCCAGGAAGTCGATAGGCCACCAGCAGATCTTATGCTCCTACCTGTAGTCCAAATCCTACCAACCAGTTTCATCACCAGCTCAGAATTAGAACATACGGTGTGATCTCCCTGTCCTCTCTGACCCTAGGTTCAACTCATCATACAGCCATTCTTTTCCAACTCACCTCAAAATCCCTGACTACAAAACAAGCAGATGTTCTCTGAGAAAATGCCAGCCAGGCCAACAAAGCTGACAGGTAGGCTAACTGCAGTTCTTAACTTTTCCTCTTCTCTTCCAAATCCAATCCCCGAGTCTTATCCCAGGTCCTATAACAGACAAGAGTGGCCTCTCCTCATACTCAGTCCCATTCCCAGGGGAATAAGCAGATTCTTGTGGAACACCCTGCTTTCCTTACTCCTGTGAACCTCCTCCTAGCCCATTTCCCATCCTAAGTGTTACTCTCAATACCTAGAAGCACATTTTTATCTGGCAGGCCTAGTGGTCACACCTATCAGGACTCCCAAAAGATTCCCTACAAGAGAACACAAAGTCACTCTCCTAAGAACCAGAGAGAGCAAGAGAAACCAAGGAATAAAACATTTACCTAGTAAGAGAAGACAATATCAGCATTTAGATTTGCAGTTTTCCATAACATACATGCCTAGACTCTAATGTAAAAACACAGTCCATAACCATAAAGAAAATGTGTCTCATCTAGAACACAGCAGCCCGACCACAGTAGGACCTGAGAATTGCAACAGAGATGAAACACAAGTAAAAGACCTTAAAACAGCCTTCATAAATATTATGAGGTCCTTAAAGGAGATACCAATAAAATAATTTAAAAAAAATCTATGAAGACAGAATGGAAGGAATATAAATAAAACAATCCAAAACCTGCAAACATGAAAATGAAATATTTTGGAATTCAAATAGAAAAGCCAGAGGCAAGCTTCACCAAAACAAGAGATAGACAAGAGTATTGTAGGCACTGAAGTCACAATAGAAGAATTAAATAAGAGAAAATGTTAAATCTTTAAAATAAGAAGTAGATATGTTTTTTAATATCCTAGATCTTAACCAAGAATAAATTATAAATTACAATAGGTTTATAACCTTATCTATGTTCTCTGTTAAAATACATATACAATAACCCACACATACACACACACACACACACACACATTCTATAAACTCAAAAGATGTAAAATTGCATGCATATTCATATGTTTGCCCACACATCCACATGCATGTGTGCATTTCATGTGTGTATATGTGTTTGTGTGTGTGTGTGTGAAAATGTGTATGACTCCTTAAAATAAAGCATTAAAAAGATATAACAATTCAAGTATGCTCTTCTGTCTTCTCGAACCATAAGCTAAGATATTAAAAACAAAGCATTCCCCTTTCATTATCCTGACCACTGAACAGCAGGAGCTAATTCTCCTCTTTGCACTCAGGCTTATCCAGCTTAACTCTCATTGGGAACAACAGCATACCTTACTTCCTTCTTGACCCTATAAATGAGTAGCCTCTTTGTAGAAAAGGAAAAAGGAGTGGAATGTTTGGACTTCTGTCACTGTGTAATTAGCAATGTGCATTTTATGAGGTTGTTGGGTCTCATACCCATGTAACTAAAAACAGAACTGCCACATCTATTTAAGATATATGACTCATTGAGTTAAAAAGTATTCATTAGTGCACTCACTAAATGAATATTTATTCCCTGTTCTGAGACTACTAAATAAGAAGTCAATGTAATCACTGTATATGAAATTCCAATTATAAATTTACATTTCTGTAATGACAGTTCGTCTATCCCAATAGTTATTAAAAACAAAATCATACATTACATGCTTTCACAAAGCTGATCAATATAATGTTATGGGAAATGTAAAGAAAACATATTACTCTTGGTGTTTTTCTCTGTGTGGAAAAACAGTCCTCCTACTGGCAGTGATTCCTTTTAGATTTTCTTCCAAAATTACCTCTTAGGACTAGTACAGATGCATTACAGGCGATTAAATCTCTAAGAACATAAACATCTTTTGAAATATTGCAAAACAAATAAACTCTAAACTGCAATAAAGCACTGCAGTTAAGAAATAAACTGACTTAGGGCCTTTAGAACTGGAAAGAGATTTTATGCCATGCTCTAAAGATGCAAAGTTAAATCCTGTTAACTTTCGTATATTACTCTGACTGATACAAGTTTAAGCATCCTTGCATGACATAATCATTATCATTTATCGTGTATGATATATTGAACGTATTATCAGAAAACTTAATTCTCGAAAGACAAGTCTATTTTACGCTATATTTTACTTGCTCACAATGCATTTGGGCGGTGGCAGGCACATGTCTGGGGACACATGCAGAGGATACCTTGCAGGAGTTGCTTGCATTTTTTTTTTTTTTTTTTGGTTGTGATTCCTGCCAAGTTTGATGAGAAAGAACTTTACCCATTGAAGCATCTTCACAACCGTTAGAAGCATTTTTTAAATTTAAAGTGTTTAGTTTAGAAAAATTATATTGATTGATATAATGACTATAATAGCTAGGATTCAGAATTAAAGGACTTGGATTTATTGTTGGTCTGTTAAGGAAAATATATATGCAAAGGTGCTTTAATATTTAGAACAGACACAGACAGTCTTGAAAACAAAAGCCAATTTTTATTAGTCATCTCTCTTTGTTTTTATTTTAGAAGGGCATTCCTATAGCCCTTTTTCCTTTTAGATTTGACAGTTATTTATATAGTGTGCATTTATGAGATGTACATCTTATATTGTTTTTGACTTTTTGAAGATAATTTTATATGAAAACCCTGATAAAAGGATTGTGTTTTTTAAGCTGTGGCAGTTTTCTTGTACTCAGATGACATTTTGGCTCTGTGGAATGACTCAGTTATCCTCATTCATTCTGAGCTTGGCCAATTAGCAATAAAGAGGGCTTGCTGTAACACGTTGTGCCCTGTCACTAATTTCCACTAATTCTTTACATTATCAGCTTTGCCTGTGTTGAAAGCAGTGCTTTTAAACAAAATAACAGTTTTATCCCTTTCAAAACGGCCATAATTGGCTCATTGTTTTTAAGTCAGAGGATCCTTGTGTACCTTCAAAGTTTTGTTTTACTTTTCTACTTTCAGAATTTTAGGTCTGAAGTAATGACAAATTAAAAACTGCCTCAGAGATACAGTCTGTGAATATTCCTGGTGCCATAAATCCATCTAATAAGACAACAGCTCTCACTACTAGTAACAGCCGCAGAGGAAGCTGCCCTTGAGGCAGAGCATAGTAGTAAACTGTGAGAAGTGACAGTGAATTCAGAACAGCTTTAGTGTACACTAGGACTGAAAGTGGTCTCTTCCTGAACACTAGTCATTCAAGTTGTGAGCAGAAGATAAGACATATACCAATCTATACAGAGATCGTTTAGCAGAGAGCCAGTGAAAAACAACAGATTACTCCTGATTTCCCCACGTTCTATGACCATCAAAAGTGCTGCAGATGGGAGCTGAAGCAGGAGGATCTCTCATTTAAGGCCCATCTCTGCTGCTCAATGAGACACAGGCTCAAGACAAAAATAAAAAAGGCAGTGGAAAATGTTTCCATCCTTTAAACAATTTGAGGTGGGAGTGAGTTGTGGTGGTGGGTCCCTTAGTCAGTGAAGGAGAACAATCATGTGAGCCTCCCCTTAGGTCCTTATCTCCTACACGAAAAGCCAGGAGTTCAGGCAGCTTCCTGGTCAGACAGGGTAGCTGATGGGAGAGCTCTAGTTCCGGGAGAGGCTACATCTCAAAATCTGTGATTGAAGGTTGTCTCTGGTGGTGCATGACTTTATGCCTGTAATTCCAGCACGCAGAAGGCAGAGACAGAGACAGACAGATTACTCTGAATTCTAGCCCAGCTTGCCGTCTATATACTCTCAGTAGAATGGTTTAGAGATCTGAGGTAACTTTGTAAAATGTTTGAATATGATTTAAACTAATAAAAAAACATGCAGGTGTCTCATGTATTGCAACTTTTCATATAGACTTGAAACTAACAGAGAATATTAAGAAATTAAGAGATTTTTAGAAGCTATAAAACAATATGAATTTTTTCTCAGCTATTTTGCATGAGATTTAAGTAGCCAAAGTAGAAATTCAAAGACGATTTCTAATCATAGAAAATATTCAAAGAGTGAAAGTAATAATATCCAACAAATATTTCTGTCCTTATTTTATATAACTTAGAGTAATTTATTTTAGAAATCATTTTACTGACTTATGATTACTAAAATAATAAAAAACTGAAGAGCATAAGTGAAATAAAATATTCACTAGTAAAATCTAGATGAGTTTCAATAGAATAATTAAAGAACTGGTTGCAATATAAAATAATCTAGAAATATTAGTTGTTATTCCTTATGTGGATATAATTACTAAATAGAAATGACATTTAAATAGTATGATGGCAAATGACTAGAAATGAGGACTCACCGTCAAATAAAATGAATTTAGAAAATGGAGACAGAAAGCATGCTGTGAAATCATTAAAATAGAATACACAGAAATAATTACTAGTGTGTCCAGAAGGAAAACATGTTGTCACTGTCCTGATTTTTCTCTCTGAAAGTGAATAATGACAAAAGCCTTTCTCCTGGATTCCCTTATATAACAGAATTGTGCTTACAAATATAATACCACTAATGTATAGAATCAGTATATTTATTAGTCATATTAGCTTAATAGTGAAAATGATAAAATAAACTATGCAGATATACCTCAGCAATTCAGTCTGGGTTTACTGTAGAGAATAAAGACCAGGTTCTGCCAGTCTTTGTCAGTTGAGGCTTTTATGCAGTTAAATATGAGTATTTCTAGGAAAATATGAGTTTGGGGAACCAGATCGAAGAAGATATAAAAGTAATATTATTATTACAGATCTTTATTTTTGAGATAATAAATAGCTACATTCATTTCTCTGAGTCTACCTTTGATCATTGTTAGTTTTGGTGCAGGAAGACAGCAGCAAGGATATTCACTTTCATCAAGGCCCATCTATTGGGTCATACCTAACCTCACAGATACAAAGAAGTATGCAAGACTTCTTCGCATACTTCTAGCATGACATAGAACGTACTTAACCATTCTAAAATGGAGACATGGGAGCATAATGTACATTACTGGAACAAAACCTAGTAAGGAAAACTACAAACCCCAAAGCTCGCTGTCCAACGTCAAAGGTCTTAGATGGTTCTGCTCACTCCTTTCAGTTGTCTGAGTGGTACCTCTCTCTTTGGTTGCCCCTTCGAGGCAGGTGCTTCACGGCTCTGATACTTCCAAAACCTCTAGTTCTTTAAAGCAAATTAGGTTTCCTTTTCACAACTCCACCTAAAGAGTGGCTCCTCTGGACTTCCCTGTAGCGTCTTACCTGACACATACCCTCACAGACTCTCCTTAATAAAAGATTACACAACTCCTTTTTTTGTTTGTTTGTTTTGTTTGTTTGTTTTGTTTTTATTTTTTGTTTTTTTGGGGGGGAGGGGAGGTTTCGAGAATGGGTTTCTCTGTGTAGCCCTGGCTGACCCGGAACTCACTTGAAGACCAGGCTGGCTTCGAACTCAGAAATCTGCCTGCCTCTGCCTCCCCAATGCTGGGATTAAAGGCGTGTGCCACCACGCCTGGCTACACAACTCCTTTTCTTGTTCATCCTTCATGACTTTAAAGACAGAATGCTGTGGCTGATGCTTCAATGTTCATTTGCTGCCTTGGGATGGAGCCTCAATTATTTCTTTAATTACATTTTTAAGAGCTTTGACTTGATATATATTTTTAGGGGTCCTTTGGTTCTTTCAGAACATTTCTGTTGTAGATCGCTGTAAGAATGATCTGTAATATCCAAGCAGCAGAATCAATATTAGGTTTCTTTGAAATCTTCTGCCATGAAATTAGTCCAAACTTTTCAATTTTAACTTAGCAAAAGTCTTAGGACAATGGAAAAACAGTCATATTATTTGCTAAAATATCAAAAAACAGACAAACAAACAAACAATAAACAGTCTTTCTCCTAGTTGCAATATTGTTTTCCTCTGAAATCTCTTAAACTTGGCCTCCATAGCTCACATTTTTCTTAGTTCTCTTGTCTTGTAAACTGCAATTAGTATATCCCACTAAGTCCTGATTACAGGATTCAACTGATTTTCAGTATTTTTGACATCCTACCCAAACCAGCATGGTCACAGCAATACACCATTCCTGATACCAACTTTTGCCTAAGCCAGTTTTCTGTTGCTGTAATAATATGCCATGACCAGAGCAAGTTATAGAAGAAAAAATTTACCAGGGCTTAGAGTTTCATTGCGTGAAATCATGATCATAGTGAGAAGCATAGCATCAGGAAAGCAGGCCGGCCATTGGAGCAGTAGCTGAGAACTTACATATTGACCCAGAAGTATAAGGCATAGAGAGCGATAACTGGGAAGGAATGGGATTTGCAAATGTCCTATTTCATGTTGTGACACAATTCCTTCAACATTGGCACATCTCCTTACCCCTTCCAAACAGCTCCACTGACCGGGGACCAATGGTTTGATGATACGATCCAAGGAGCGTCATTCTCAGTTAAACCACCATAAAATATATAATGAGTCTGTTTTGTTTTTCACGGTTATATAGTTTCAAGGCTTACAACTATGCATTAGACAATCAATAAAGTGGCTAATCCCAGGAAGAAGCTAATTTTCCTACTCCCAGAAGTCAACAATTGCTACTAGTTCTTTGTCTAGGAAAAAGACACCAAAAGTTTTCCACTTTTCCATGTTACATTGATATTTCAATCTTGTTTTTAAAGTCGTTTCTAAGAAAGTCAGTTTTGGATAGATTTCTTGTTCATTCATTTTGATTTTTTGCCTCAAAGAACTTTTCTGACCATGCTTTTGTCATGGTCTCAGAGACATTAAGTATAAACTTGTGATGTAAGTGCATCAGTTGGAACTGGGCTCTCCACAGAGGTCTCCATGGAGATCTGTAGATCTCTGTATTGTGCCCAGTTGGGATATTAAACGTCTCCATTTGCTGCAACTAGAAATGTTTTGGATGAAGGATTGTAGCTTCACTTGACTGTGAATCTTGAAGATAAGATTTAGAATTTAGTTAATAATTCTGTTGGTATATCAAAGTGGTGGTAGTGTATCCTTTTCTAAGGCTCATCACCTTATTAGTCCCAGGAAGCAAGTCAGACTTTACTACTACGGAACCATTGTCCCATTGGTTTGGTCCAAAATCCAATTAGCTTCTGCTTGACATGTTCATGTCAATCCTGAAATATAGCAACAGCAACACCAAAATCTTGAAAAATTGCTATTCTAGATTTCCCATTGTATTATTGAGCTATAATGGTGAAAACAGTGGTGTTATGTCACAAAACAGAGATATGTTGGTTAATAAAATACAATTTTCCCCAAAATGAGTACTCATAAACATAGCCATCTGATGTTTGATGAAAGGCAAAATATCACAGAGTGGAGAAAAGACACCATCTTTAATAAGTGGTATTGGGAAAATTGGATATAAAATTACACTCAATATCTATCACCTCTGTTGGCTTCAATAAAACATTGTCTTGGCAAATATATAATATTCTCAAATAATGAAAATATTTAAATATAAAACATTACAAAAATATTTCATAATGCATACATTTTTAAAATAAAATTTAGTTAGATTATTATTCAAGTGGAAAAATGTGTACTGTATCTAGATTAAAATTTGGCATTTCATGGCTGGGGATATTGCTCAGTAGAACACCATTTACTCATCATTCATAAAACTCTACACTAATATATATTATTAAAAACCTTATATTTCAGGTAGTGTACATAAAAATATAACATGAATAAAATTTTAAAATCACAATAAAATGTATATTTAATATGTGAGAATAATTTAGACCAACTACTCTTTTTCATAGTATCTAAACTCATTTCTTAAAGAATTTAGTTGAAATAGAATTATGTCACATCCCTGTGCACTTTCTTCCCTGCAGAAACTCCCTAAACCCTCAAGGGCCCCCACTCTCAATTTGATATTTTTAAGGTTTGAAGCTCATTATTTTTCATCTTCAATAAATCTTGATGTTCAAAGAAACAATGTTACCTTACACTGATTAATATCATATGATAAACATAAAACTTAACATTAACTGCTAGCTCAGTAAGCCAGAATTTACCACTATTCTTTTAGAAATGAGCAGTGTATGTCATGTACCTGCTTATAAACTGTCCATGATCTCACAATTTTTAATTGTTTTGAATAAGTGGGGATTGGAGATATGGTGATGGGGAACAAAGAAATAATCAGAATGTTGATTATAACAAATAGTAAGCAGATTTATAAACACAGAATGTGTTCAAGACTTCAGAAGCACGGGGAGCATACATACATATATGCAAGGGACTTAGATGGGACACTATCTCTATAATCTAATAGGATCTTCTTGCAATATCTGTGAGCTATCATTTCAACTGTGAAAATGTATAAGAAGTATCTTTTATGTTAGTTTTAACATTGTCCTTTGGTACAAGCTTTTTGTCCACACATAATTTGCAAATTTATAAGAACATATTCCATTCTTGGTTATATATTGTAGCTATGCTTTTAGATTTATTAATTTTGTTTTAGGTATATGAGTGTTTATCTTCAGGTATGTAAGTAAACCACCTGAGTGCATTGTCAGTTTGGAGGTCTAACGGAGATGCCGGGTTCCTTGGATTCGAGTTACAGGCATCTTTAAGTGTCCATGTGGGTGCTTGGAACTGAACCCAGGTCCTGTGCAAGAGCAACAAGTGCTTTTTCCCTCTGAGCCATCTCTACACTCTCTGGTACAGCAATCATAAAGTTCTTGCTTATTGATAAATATTATATACCATGCCATTGATAATTAATATTACAAATTAAAGGAATAAGGAAAGTGAATTTCAGGTATACATTAAATCAGAATATATTCTAGTCAAAAGGAAACATAATTTCTACAAGACTACATCCTCATTCAAATTTTTAGCCAGAGAAAGAGATACATCAATGACATTCATTTTAAATTAGCTTATATGTTTCCATACTTTATTTTTGATTGATGCTCTGATTCTCTTCCAATTCTCCCTCCCCCGTCCCCTCTTATTGACCTTTTACCTCTAATCCCTCTTGTTTCACTAAGTTCTCCTTTCTTTGCATCTCTTCCCAGAAATTATCTTATTTTCCAGGTTCCTGGCCTTTGACTATGTCACTCACATCTGGATATTTAACATTTAATGACTATGCTTTTCATATATTATACATCTTTCTGAGCCCGAGAAACCTCACTTAATATAATGCTTTTTTTGTTCATGACCTTTCCTGAAAATTTTTTTAATTATTTTTCACTTTTTATATTTACATTCATATATATATGTCACATTTTCATTATCCACTCATCTGTTGATGAACAACAAGACTGATTTCTTTCTTTTCTTTTCTTTTTTTCTTTTTTTCTTTTTTTTTTTTTTTGCTATTGTGAGAGGACAGGATAGGAAACACTGATATCTTTGTAGTAGATTTAGACATTTCCCTAGATGTCCCATAGGTAGTTCATATGGTTGTTCTAATTCAGGTTTTCACAACTCCTCACACTGATTTCTGTAGCAGCAACACTAGTTTAAACTCTCACTAAAAGTTCATGAGGGTTCATTATATTGATGGATAATATGTTCCTATGAAGACCTGAGGTAGTATCCATAATACTCACTTTATTGCTTAGAAGATTCTGGAAGACTGGTCTGGTGAGAGACCATACCTCACAAAATAAAGTAGAGATCAATAGAAAAAGACACACTCTGGTCTCTATACATGCTCACACAAAATACATACTCAAACAAGACAATAAATTAACAAGGAACCACCAAATAAGAAATTAAATGACACCTGCATAAATATAAATTGAATTGTTTAAATGTTCATTTCTCCTTGTTTCAAGAGTCTCCATTTCTGTTTCCATCTTCAGGATTCGATAGAAGAGTTAAAAACATTCAAGTTATAAACATAGAAGCTAGAGATATTGCACATACTTATATTGCAGAGGACCATAGTCTAATTCCCAACATAGAGCTTGAGTGTTTCACACAGTCTTTAGCTCTAGTTCCTGGGGCATAGACATCCCTGGCCTCCCACCTCTGTAGGCACACACATTCACATGCACATAACCCCAAACACATGCACAGTATTAAAAATAAGAATAAAAAATATTAGAATATAAACACATGTATAGATAAGTTTTATGTAGGTGATAATTTAAATATATATTAAGAAAATAAAATATTGGTGAAGTCTGATCACTCCCATTTGAAATTTCCTTCAAGTTCCCTCCCTTTCATGGCATTTCACGAGGTGCACATTGGAATTTCATCAATAGAAACACAGTAATATGTGCTTCAGTCTTACTAGAGGCTCCAGCTCCCAGGGGATTTGTTCAGATTTAGTCATCAAAACTCTCTTTCTAATCAGAGGTCAGACCTTTTTTGTCAGGATAGCCAACTCAAAACTGCCATTTGAAAAAGTATTATACATACTAATTTATGATTAAAAATGAGCAATAAACAATTCTGAATTTTTCAATTTGTTTTCACAAAATTTAATTTCAGTGAAATATAATAGTCTAGCTATGTTTATTTTATGAGATGCTGTAAGAAGTAGCAAGTATTCAATGAACTAAAAACAATCTATAATTTTATAATTCCCAGCCAGAAGCACATATTCATTCCACTTATACCTGTCCCTGGAGTAAACCCAGGACTTTGGCTCCTCACCGACAACTGCAACACCCGGAGAAAGCTTGACTCCAAGGGGCTATGGCACAACAGTTTTATGTAAGTAAACCATCTGAGTGAATTGTCAGTGTGGAGGTCACACCAGGATTTCAGGATCCCAGAGGTATCTTGACTCCCAGGAGCTCTGACACAAGCAGGATTTCAGGATCACAGGATCACAGAATCACAGGATCACAGAGACAGCTGAACTCTGAGGAGTCCTGACACAACCAGGATTACAGGATCCAGTGAGAGACAGCAAAGGCAGGTAGCACTAGAGATAACCAGATGGTGAAAGGCCAGCACAAGAACATTAGCAACAGAAACCAAGGCTACTTGGCATAATAAGAACCCAGTTCTCCCACTACAGCAAGCCCTGGATACCCCATCACATTGGAAAAGCAAAACTCACATTTAAAATCACATCTCATCATGATGATAGAGAACTTTAAGTAAGACATAAATAACTCTCTTAAAGACATACAGGAAAACACAGGTAAACAGCTAGAAGCCCTTAAAAGGAAAACACAAAAAGCCCTTAAAGAATTATAGAAAAAGACAACCAAACAGGTGTAGGAATTAAACAAAATCAACCAGGATCTAAAACTGGAAGAATAAACAATAATGAAATCACAAAAGGAGATAACCCTGGAGATAGAATACCTAGGAAAGAGATCAGGAGTCATAGATACAAGATCACCAACAGAATACAAGTGACAGAAGAGAGAATTTCAGGAATAGAGATACCCTAGAAGACATTGACACAACAGACAAGGAAAATGCAAAAAAACAAAAAGCTCCTAAATCAAGACATTCAAGAAGTCCAGGACACAATGAAAAGACCAAACCTAAGAATAATAGGTACAGAAGAGAATAAAGGTTCCCAAATCAAGAGGCCAGCTAACATCTTCAACAAAAATATAGAAGAAAACTTTCCTAAGATAAAGGATTGTCCATGAACATACAAGAAGCCTACAGAACACGAAACCAGAGAAGAAATTCCTCCTGTCGCATAATAATTAAAACATCAAAGGCACAGATCGAAAGAAAAGATCCACACAAGGATAATTCCACCTCTACCAACAAAAATAACAGGAAGAAACAACCATTGGTCCTTAATATCTCTCAACACCAATGGACTCAGTTTCCAAATAAAAGACATAGACTAAAGACTGGATACATAAACAGGATCCAGCATTTTGATGCATACAGGAAATGCACCTAAGTGATAAAGACAGACACTACCTCAGAGTTAAAGGCTGGAAAAAAATTTTTTTTCAAGAAAACAGTCCTAAGAAACAAGCTAGATTAGCCATTTTAATATCAAATAAAATCGACTTTTAACCAAAAGATATCAAAAAAACATAAGGAAGGAGACTTCATACTTATCAAAGAAAAAATCTACCAAGATGAACTCTCAATTCTGAGCATCCATGCTCCAAATGCAAGGTACCAATATTCATAAAAGCAACTTTACTAAAACTCAAAACACACTGCACATCACACAGTAAGATTGGGAGAATTCAACTCCCCACTCTCAGCAATGGACAGATCATGGAAACACAAAACAGAGATTCAGGGAAACTAACAGAAGTTATGAACCAAATGGAATTAATAGGTATCTATAGAACATTTCATCGTAAAACAATATATATATATAAATTCTTCTCAGCACTTCATGGTACCTTTTCTAAAGTTGACTATATAATTGGTCACAAAACAGGCCTCAACAGATACAAAAAGAATGATGTAATCCCATGTATCCTATCAGATCACCACAGACTAAGGCTGGTCTTCAATTGTAACAAAAACAACAGAAAGTTCATATACATATGGAATCTGAACAACACTCTACTCAACGATACCTTGGTCAAGGAATAAAAAAAAAAGAAATTTAAGACATTTTAGAATTTAATGAAAATAAAGTTAAAACATTCCCAACTATGGGACACAATGAAAGAAGTGCTAACAGGAAAACTCATAGCTTTGAGTGCCTCCAAAAAGAAACTGGAGAGAGCATACACTAGCAGCTTGACAGCATACCTGAAAGCACTAGAACAAAATGAAGCAAATACACCCAAGAGGCATAGCCTGCAGGAAATCATCAAACTCATGGCTGAAATTAATAAATTAGAAACAAAAAAGAAAAATACAGGAGTTGGTTCTTTGAGAAAATCAGCAAGATAGTTAAGCTCTTAACCAGACTAACCAGAGGCCACAGAGACAGTATACAAATTAATAAAATCAGAAATGAAAATGGAGACAATTAACAAAAGAAACTGAGAAAATTAAAAAAAAATCATCAGATCATACTACAAAAGCCTATACTCAACAAAACTGGAAAATCTGGATGAAATGGACAATTTTCTAGACAGATACCAGGTACCGAAGTTAAAACAGGATAAGATAAACCATCTAAATTGACCCATAACCTTTAAAGAAATAGAAGCAGTCATTAATAGTCTCCCAACCCCCCAAAAAAAAGAAAGAAAGAAAGAAAATACTCAGAACCAGATAATGCAGACTTCTATCACATCATTAAAGAAGACCTAATACCAATACTCTTCAAACTTTTCCACAAAAAAGAAACAGAAGGAACATTACCCAATTTGCTCTATGAAGCCATAATTACAATTATACCTAAACTACACAAAGACCCATCAAAGAAAGAGGCCTTCAGACCAATTTTCCCTTTGAATATTGAGGCAAAAATGCTCAATAAAATTCTCAAACCAAATCCAAGAACTTAACAAAAAGAGCATCCATCATGATCAAGTAGGCTTCATCCCAGGGATGCAGGGATGATTCAGTATATGGAAACCCTTCAATGTAATCCACTGTGTAAACAAAGGAAAAACAACAACAACCAATGATTATCTCATTAGTTGCTGAGCAAGCATTTGACAGAATTCAACACCCCTTCATGGTAAAAGTCTTGGCAAGATTTGGAATTCAAGGCCCCTACCTAAATAAAGTAAGAGCAATATACAGCAAACTAGTAGCTAACATCAAACTAAATTGAGAGAATCTTGAAGCAATCCAATAAAATCAGTTCCTAGATAAGGCTACCCACTTTCTCCCTACCTATTCAATATAGTACTGGAAGTCCTAGCCAGTACATTTAGAAAACTAAAGGACATCAAAGGGATACATTTGTAAAGGAAGAAGCCAAAGCCAGCATTTTCAAGAAATAGTGCTGTGTCAACTGGCAGTCAGCATGTAGAAGAATGCACATTGATCCATTCTTATCTCCTGATACAAAGCTTTAGTTCAAGTGGATCCAGGACCTCCACAAAAAACCAGATATACATAAACTAATAGAATAGAAAGTGGAGAAGAGTCTTGAACACATGGGCACAGGGGAAATTTTCTTGAACAGAACACCAGTGGCATATGCTCTAAGATCAACAATACACAAATGAGGCCTCATAAAATTGCAAAGCTTCTGTAAGGCAAAGGACATTGTCAATAGGAAAAAAATGGCAACTAACAGATTGGGAAAAGATCTTTACTGATGCTACATCCAATAAAGGGCTAATATCCAATATAAACAAAGAACTCAAGAAGTTAGACTCTAGAGAATCTATTTACCCTATTAAAGAAATTTCCACTGAGGAATATCAAATGGCCCAGAAGCACCTAAGGAAATGTTCAACATCCTTAGTTATTAGGGAAATTCAAATCAAAACAACCCTAAGATTCCAGCTCACACCAGTCAGAATGGCTAAAAATCAAAACTCAGGTGACAGCAGATGCTGGCCAGGATGTGAAGAAAGAGAAACACTCCTCCATTGTTGGTGGGATAGAAAACTTGTACAACTACTCTGGAAATTAGTCTAGTGGTTCCTCAGAAAATTGGACATAGTATTACCAGAGAACCCAGCTATACCACTCCTGGGGATATACTCAAAAGATGCTCCAACATATTACAAGGACACATGTTCCACAGTGTTCATAGCAGCCATATTTATAATAGCCAGAAGTTGGAAATAACCCAGTTGTCCTTCAACAGAGGAACACATGCAGAAAATCTGGTATATTTACAAAATGGATCACTACTCAGCTATTAAAATCCTATGACTTCAAAAAATTCTTAAGCAAATGGATGGAACTATTTATAAACCTGAAAATATAAACCTAAGTGAGGTAACCCAGTCAGAAAAGAACACACATGGAACGCACTCACTGATAAATGGATATTATCCCCAAAGCTTGGAATACCCCAGATATAATTCACAGACCATGTGAAGCTCAAGAAGAAAGAAGACTAAAATGTAGATGCCTTGATCTTTCTTCCAAGTGGGGAAAAATACTCTCAGGAGGAAATATGGAGACACAGTGTGGAGCAGAGACTGAAGAAAATGCCATCCAGAGACTGCCCCTCCTGGAGATCTATCCTATATATAGTCCCCAAAGCCAGACAGTATTGTGATGCCAAAAATAATAAATGAAAGTTTCTGTCACACAATCATTTTCTTAAAGACCCTGGGACAAAATCTCTTCCAATCCCTTCTCATAGCTTCTAATACTGCTGGTAACCATCATCAAGAACAAAGCTGGTACTTTGATTTGATGGAACAGTCCAGTCTGGGTCTACATTCGTCTATCCTCTCACAATAACTCTGTGCTAATTTCTTTCTTTTTAAGGACATCAGATGTTATAGTCTACCATATTTATGAGGTAACATCTACAGACCCTGTTGATTAGAACTTCGAGATGTCTTTGAAGGAATGGAACAATCAGAATGTTGTAAATATTCCAAAGTTCGTATCTATTGTAAAACAATTATATTTATTAAGTATATTGTTTAATGCATTGTTAGTCTCTGAAATACAATAAACAATACAAAACTAAATTAAAGCTTGCATGAGGAGAGATCCTTGAAAATGAAACCAGGGTCAATACCATATCAATATTCTGAAATAAATAAGAAAGTTGAAGTTTCCTACGAAAACCTTTGGAGAGAAGGTAAGCTGACATCTTGACCACCTCATTAAGACAAACGAAGCACATAAGTGTAGCATTTTGTGTGCCTGTTATATTTTACTACATTTATTATATTTTAATTGTGTCCATATACGTAATTACCATTTTTATGTTTCTAAAATGACTATAGTATAGAATTTGGTTTTCTGTTTCTGCATGTTTAAGACATTAATGTATCTTTCCTTTGAGGAATAGTACTAGATCCTTTCAACTAATTTTATTATGACAGAGCAGGCACATTCTTCACCCAGATTTTAAAGTTACAACTATTTATGTTGGTGTACATAGAATGTGCTCCAAGAATTAGTTTGCTGAGAAGCTTCACCTGTCAACTTGATGCAAACCTAGGCTCTCCTGGAAACAGGGAATCTCAACTGGAACATTGTCTGCATTAGATTGGCTCACAGTCACTCTGTTGAGGCATTTATTGGACTGTTAATTGATGTACAGCCCAGTGTTGGTGGGAACATCCCTAGGGAAGTGGATGTGGGCTGTATAACAAAAGTGGGTTTGGGAGCAGATCAGTAAGTAGGATTCGTGAGAGGTCTCTATGTTAACCTCCTGCCCTCAGGTCTTGGCTTGTATTCCCTCCAGGATGGACTGTAACTTGTAAACTGAATTAAGCCTTCTCCTACATGCTTGGGTTTTTTTGTTTTGTTTTTGTTTTTTTTTGTTTGTTTGTTTTTAAATGGGATTTATCACAGCAAATGAAAAATAAACTGAAACACATACCCACAAGAATTCGACAGATCTACTTATAAAGAATAAAGTAATAGGATTGTGGATTTTTGACAACATTATGGTCTAAGGTAAAATATAAACAGAAGAAAAATTAGGCAGGAAGGAAAGATAAAGTCAATATAATTCTCTGGCAGTGACCTGGAGACCACAGGGAGAAGAGGAAGCAGAGTCAGTGTTCAAAATTATTCTGCACAGTGGCCTCTCTTTATATCTAGCTTTTAAATTTTCAACTAGCAGAATCTGTATTATGACCAATCATTGTGGTGTGTATAATAATAATATCTTATTATAATAATATTAACACAACCTGAGAACATATGGTTTGAGCCAGAAATTACTTAAAAATACAGAA
This sequence comes from Mus pahari, assembly GCF_900095145.1. Taxonomy (NCBI): domain Eukaryota; kingdom Metazoa; phylum Chordata; class Mammalia; order Rodentia; family Muridae; genus Mus; species Mus pahari. Next base: position 8,000,060 of record NC_034593.1, on the reverse strand, counting down.
AAGATAAACATTTGGAATTAAAGGTTGCTAATGGTCAGAGCCTTTGAGCTGTGCAACATATATTCCTACTAACTGCCCTGTACTTTTACTTAGCTAGTCTCAGTGGCTTCAGACTCTGAGAAATGACTTTTCCATTGTAGTGACTATCTTTTTTTTATCCATTCTACAAAATCCTATTTTATCTCTCCTTTATTTACTCTTTTTCACAATAATATCAGTTCTCAGTCAAGGCTAAGAGTGTTTTCAGTCTCACTGGGGGCTGCTGCCACTGCTCTCACTTCCTACCTGCATGTCAGTGGCCTCTCTTTATATCCAGCTTTTAAATTTTCAACTAGCAGAATCTGTGTGATGACCAATCATTGTGGTGTGTAAGAGGGGGAAACTACTGTGCATGTCAGGCAGTGAAGAATGGCGGTGGATTTCCCCTCTTTTTCAGGAGTAGCAGACAAGGAGAGGGATGCAAAAGGGTGAATCATGGCTGAAATCCATGTGCATTGGTTGCCACAGATCCATTGAGTAGCACCCTCTCTTTGCATCCTATTGTGCAAATCTACTGATCTTTTTACATTCTGTATTGGGGAGAAAACTTAAACTTATTACAGAAAAATTAATATTTACCCAGGAGTTTTAAGTATTCCATATTATCTGGGTGAGTTAGTTGCATGTTTGTTATCTCAAAATATTAGATATTGTATTTCTTTTTAGTTTGGGCAAATTTATTTATTATTTTCTACATCTATAGGCTACATGGTTCATATATACTGTGTTTCAAATCACCATAAATTTCAATATCTTAATTCACTATGAGTGAATGTTCACAGTTAAATCTATATTATTCCAGGATCATTTATACTTTATAAGTATTGCTAATGAAAATTCATAGGTATGAGCATGAAATATTGCAATTTACATAAGCATAAGGACTCAATGATACTTTAGTTATTATAAAAGATAAAGTTTTTGTTTGCTTCAATGTATTCTGTTTGGGGGGAATTAAGTTTTAAAATTAATTAGTGTTAAATAAGGTTGAAAAATAGCCTGAAGCTTTATCTAAATACTTTAAGAATATCAACTACTACTGTATTCTTTTTACTTATTGTTTTACCTTTACTTAAAGTACCATTAAATTTTAACTCATAGTCCATTCCTTATATGTATATTAAAATAGTAGGGAATGACAATGAACATCTGTGGTCAATAACTAGCCTAGAATTCGCTAGGCCCCAGAATCAAAACCAAAGTTGTGATAGTTGTGAGGCTGGTGTCATACTCATAACAAATTAGTACATTTAATTGCCCTCAACTTTGTAGCAATTTAGGCAATATTTGGTCCCTTAAATTGTCTTGTGTTATCTAAACAGAGTGCCATACATTGGAAAATGGACAAGAACAAAGATTTATTTCTTTGAAGTCTGAGCCAGAAGAGGTCTACAATCAAGGAAACGTGGAAAATGTTTTCCTAAAGACGTTATAAAATACTTGGAAGCTATCACATGAACAAAAGCATTTATAATTACAGGACAAAAAAGTCCAATGGAGAAATGCAGTGGAAGAGGGAGACTTCAGGGAAAAGAAAGTGAATGTCCTATTGGGGATCAATTTTATATCAGACCTATTCTAATGATAATAAAGCCACTTAGGTAGTGACATAGCATGAAGTCTTTATGCTATAATCACCTTTTCTTTTTTCTCTTTTTTCTTTTCTGTTTTTTCTTTTCTTTTCTTTTCTTTTTTCTTTTTTCAAGATATTATTTCTCTGTATAACCCTGGCTGTGCTGGAGCTCACTCTGTAGACCAGGCTGACTTTGAACTCAGAAATCCACCTGCCTCTGCATCCCAAGTGATGGGAATAAAGGTATGCGCCACCACTGCCCGGCATCACTTCTTTTCAACATGGCGGTGTCTGTGATGAAAATTTTAATTGAAAAATCTTATAAGACCATCATTGCAATTCACTTATAGTTTTATATTCCATAGCATAACCATTAATGTTTTCTGTTATTATAGCACTTTACAGTTTATACAGTAACTTATCAAGCATCTCATTAATGCTTTTCAAATACCCTGTACATATATGATATTGCATTTTGGTAGCATAGGCTTCAATTACTAAGGCATCTGATTGTGTATAATAAGAATGGGTGATGATGCCTTTTCTATTTGTTCTTTGAAGTTTCCAATAATCTGATGAAATGTAAACTGTATCATTATAATGGACTGACCATTTGTAAACCAAAGAACCCAACCGAAGATGCTTGCCCTAAGGTTCCATTCCTTGTTGTGACAGGTACTTTATAGAGATTTAATTGGAGCGAAGTACAATTGCCTGATTTGCCTATGATGCTGTATTGAGATGAAGCAGAGTATTATCTCAAACATGATGATAGTGAATAAAATCTTTCATCTCCTAAATTGTGACTCATTTTCTATATCAGAGCATGGAAGACAACCAGCTTAAAGCTGTTAAGCATGAAACAAGGTAGTTGCTGATCTTATCAAGCTAAAATTTCTGAGTATTAAATCTTAATTCATACATTAAAATCAACCTGTATTATTTCATCATTAATAAAATGAGAGTTGAAGTAAAATCATTATACTATTAATGATGGTTATCCTATGAAGCATCTTCACATAAAGTTTCTTATTTTTAATAATAAATAACATATTGATACATTTTAAAAATTTTTAAATTATAAGAAGGTCTCTTATTATTCCATAAATATCCATTATGAAGACAGTTTCAGGTCATAACTGGCATTTCCCATACAAGTTTCTGTATTTTGCATGTAAGGCTAAAAGTGAATTTGCATTTGCATATTCTTTTAACATATTTTTCATAGCACACTTGTGTTCTTGGTTATAAAAACTATATCATTTACTTTCATAAATAAACTAGGATTTACTATATAATATATAGTAAATCATACTTTGTAATAAATTAATGTATTTCCAACTTTTACCATAGTCTCAAAATGTCACTATAAAATAAGAAAGAGAACCTTATCAAGTCTGTGTGGACATTGCCTCTGGCTCAAAGTCCCCTTGTTTTCTGACAGAGCAGCTGAGCAATAGCTGTTGCATCAAGTTATAGAATAATGTTGTGGGAAATGTTAAAATGATTCTCAATATCCTGCACTACACCAGGCACCAGCAGGTCACATGATTCTAGCAGGGTATTCTGAACTCTGTGGTCTCTCTGACTCTGGCTCACAGCTGCTGAAATGTTGGTACCCAACTTGCTAAATTCTCTTGTTGGGTCGCTGCCATGCCAGTCTCACTCAATGACTCACCCTATGGTGTGCCATCATTACCCATCAACCCAGTAGAAACAAAACTGTAGAAGCTTATAATTGGTCAGTCAAATTTATATATCAATAAATTCTCAATTCACAGAATGCCCTCAGAATAAATTCAGAGCCAACTGATAATGACACAAGTTGCCCACCTTGATTAGACAAGTTACCACAATTATTTTATACCTATATGAAATTATCTCTACTTGTGGATAATTAAAGTCATGCTGAATCTGAATCATCCTGTTCATAGGTCTCCATCTTGCTTCCTTCCCTCTCCCGAGTCCTGAGTCTCTCTCTCTCTCTCTCTCTCTCTCTCTCTCTCTCTCTCTCTCTCTCTCTCCAACTATTAGGTCTGCCTCCCTTTTCCCTGTCCAATCACCACCTGCTGCACTAATATTTTAATGTAATTGGACAGGGAAAATCCTGTACATATCACCCTTTCTGTTCAAACAAATAAACAAAAAACTTTTCTCTCAAACATAAATTGAGCACAACTATTACCATTTTGTAATTCATAAAGTACAAGATAGAACCAACACTAAGTCCATCAATTTTGTCAATAAAGTAGAACACTGTCGTCTATCTTAACTTAAAAGACATAATTCTACACTGGATGTATGTCCTGGCTTTAGATTGTATGTCATCTGAAAACCAGCTTCTCAAATCTCTTCTCACAATGTAAACAACCTGGGTTGGCTATGAGACTATAACTAGTCTTTCAACTCTGTCAGAAATCTGAGAATGGCCAACATTAACTGAAAATGTATAGGAAGTCTAATACACCTTCCAGAACTGAGACAAATTGTAGAAACAGCTACCTACCTATATAGCCCAAGTAAGTCAGGAAGTTGGAGCATCTGTCTTCAGGCTTCTGGCCCAGGATCATCTGACAGACCTTAGAGAAACAGGACTATTAAGGATTAGCCTATTCTGTCTCAGCAGAACAAAGCTATCTCAACCTGTCAATTGTGTCCTTTCAGGAAAGATTGGCAGTTTTCTGCCCAGTGATGACCTCACCACAATATATAGCCTCACTTGTAGGTAAGATGCTCAGCTGCTACTTTGAATCCATGAATGGGAACCTGTTAGGAGCATATTTGTCTCAACAAGTGAATAAATAACATTAAATGTCATGTTCTGTGGATTTCTGAAGTTTTTGAAAACCAACTATCTATGTAAAGCAATCTGGACTGTCTTCATTTACTACTCTGAGCTATTTCTAATTAGATATCTGAAAAAAAAAACCCTACCAAATAAACTCAGAGCCATGAATTTATTATTAGGCCCTTAACTCACAGGCTTAAACATCTCATATAAATTTATGATAATGTAATATAATGTAACAAGAGAAGAAATTTATCCCAATGAAAAAGAAATTATGACTTCAACGTAGTAACAATTGTAAAAATTTCTACCAATTGAGACTATGGCTATGTAATAAATTTTAGCTAATTCTTCCCTGTTCCAATTATGACCATTTCTACATTCCCTAGAAAGACAGACTATAATAACCACCTCCACTTCCAAAGTGCAGGTAATTGGGGTGATGACTACATAACTTCTTCAAGCTGAGTATGGATGTTGGGGTATTTTGAAGGGGTGGGTGGGTATGGAAAATAGAGGAGTTGGTTGGCCTTAAGAATGACCCACCATTGATGGATTTAGTCTCCGATTCTGTGTCTTAACTGGATCTGGATGAAAGTCTAAGACATCAGGAGTTCAAGCAGGTCAGTTCAGCATGTCTGATGATGAGACTCACCAAAGCTGTATATTCTGTAATATAAAAATCTCAAAAAAAAAATTTTAGTTTCATCAAGGTTACTTTGTTTTTTGATTCTCTGGAATCTAAAACTCTGGAGGTCTCCCTCTATCAACTCTGATCCAAACTACTCCAGAAGGTGTATAGACACTAACTACCTTTTCTAAAAATGCAAAGACAATACCTTTCTCCCAAATCAACATATCCTTGAGCCAGTAACATGAAAAACCTTTATATTGACATCTCTCCCAGAGGAATAATATAACCAAAAAACTCAGAATCAAACCTATTTTGAAAGTTAAAATAATCCAAATCAAATAAAGTAAACTAAAATATTGTATGTGCCTATTCTTTTTTATTAGATATTTTCTTCATTTACATTTCAAATGCTATCTCAAAAGTCCCCTATACCCTCCCCCTGCCCTGCTCCCCAACCCACCCACTGCTGCTTCCTTGCCCTGGCATTACCCTGTACTGTTCTTAGGCCTTTTCTATTTTGCCAAGCACGATAAAAACCCAAGTTTCCTGTGGAGCCCACATTAGACAGAATCTAAATAGCTGTGAGGTGTCTTTGAGCAATATATCTTTCCTGTTATACCATCTGTCTGTTCAGATCTCTGCCTGGAGCCACAGACATTTACAATTGATAACTGATCATAGCAGGTAATTATCACTGCTCTCTACTTGGAGTCGGTGACTAATTTTCAATATCCTAGTTCCTAACCACAGGTGAAAATCCCCACTTGATTAGGACAAAATCTACATATAAATCTTTTCTAAAAGCAAGTAATCCCATTCCATTCTATAGCTCTTTGACTCAGAGCAGCCTGCACTCCCCAAGGCAAGGGACATTAGAGCCTGCTAGCTATTACTTTGTTTCAATTTCTCAGACTTGAGTCCACCTGAATAATCTCAGCCCTACCTAGCTACTCAGTTAAAAAAAAATAAAGCTCTATCTCTTAGGCTAATAAACTTAAATTTCTGGTGGATTCTTGCCCAACACATTGGTTTGCCACCTACTGAACGAAATATTAAAATTAATGGCAAGTTACCACAATAAGCCTGGCTACTCTACCTCACCAACCTGTACCTCCATGGTTAGCATCATGCAGCCACCAATCACAGTCTTCCCAGCTACAGCTTGATGCCTTGGTGGCTACTTCTTTCTCAGCCACAAACTGCCTGTGGTCAGTGGTCCCAAATTCCAGTAACCCAGTAAATCTAAACTCTTGAAGCTTATAATTAATCAGTCATATTTATATATTAGCAAATATTCAATTCACAAGATGCCCACACAATAATTTCAGAGCCAATTGATGATGGTATAAGCTGCTCACCTAAATTAGACAAGTTATCCCAATGCTTCTATCCCGATATAATATTCATAACTACGTGTGGCTATTTAAAACCACAGGGAATCTGGATCTTCTTCATCTCCCTCAATCTTAGATCCTTCTCCTCTCTCCCTAGTCACTCTCTGTCCCTGCAACTCTTAGCTCGTCCACCCTTTCTCTATCTAGTCACAAGCTCCTGTTGCACTAATATTTTAATATAATTACACAGGGAAAAATCCTGCAACAGAATAACGTGAGTTTGATCAACTGCTATGAACATAGTGGAACATGTGTCCTTATTACGAGTTGGAGCATATTCTGCATGTATGCCCAGGAGTGGTAATTCTGGATCTTCCTGTAGTAGTATGTCCAATTTTCTAAGGAATCACCAAACTGATTTCCAAGAGATTTTACCAGCTTGCAATCCCAAGAGCAATGGAGGAGTGTTCCTCTTTCTCCACATCCATGCCAGCATCTGCTGTAACATGATTTTTGATCTTAGCCGTTATGACTGGTGTGAGGTGGAATCTCAGGATTGTTTTAATTTGCATTTGCCTGATGATTTAGGAAATTGAATAATTTTTTTCAGGGGCTTCTCAGCCATTCAGTGTTCCTCAGTTGAGAATTCTTTGTTTAGCTCTGTACCCCATATTTTAAAAGGGTTATTTGATTTTCTGGACTACAACTTCTTGGGTTCTTTATATATATTGGATATTTGCCCCCTATCAGATTTAAGATTGGTAAAGATGTTTTCCCAATTGGTGGGTTGCCTTTTTGTTTTATTGACAGTGTCCTTTGCCTTACAGAAGCTTTGAAATTTTATGAGGTCCCATTTGTTGATTCTTGATCTTACAGCACAAGCCATTGCTGTTCTATTTAGGAATTATTCCCCTGTGCCCATATCTTCGAAGGTCTTTCCCACTTTATTCTCTATATATTTCAGTCTCTCTTGTTTTCTGTGCAGTTACTTGATCCACTTAGATTTGAGTTTTGTATAAGGAGATAAGAAAGGAACGATTGGGATTCTTCTACATTCTAATCACCAGTTGAGCCAGGACCATTTGTTGAAAATGCTGTCTTTTTTCCACTGGATGGTTTTAGCTCCTTTGTCAAAGATCAAGTTACCATAGGTGTATGGGTTCATTTGTGGGTCTTCCATTATATTCCACTGATCTACCTGTCTGTCACTGTACCAGTACCATGCAGTTATTATAACAGTTGCTTTGTAGTACAGGTAGAGGTTGGGATGTTGATTTCACCACAGGTTTTTTTATTGTTGGTAATAGTTTTTGCTATCCTAGGTTTTTTGTTATTCCAGATGAATTTGCAAATTGCCCAGTATAACTAGGTGAAGAATTATGTTGGAAGTTTTATGAGGATTGCATTGAATCTGTAGATTGCTTTCAGTAAGATAGCCATTTTGACTATGTTAATCCTGCCAAACCACGAGAATAAGAGATCTTTCCATCTTCTGAGATCTTCTTTGATTTCTTTCTTCAGAGATTTGAAGTTCTTATCATACAGATATTTCTATTATCCAGCTACTTTGTTGAAGTTGTTTATCAGGTTTAGGAGTTCTCTGGTGCAGTTTTAGGGGTCACTAATATATATTATCATATCATCTGCAAATAATGATATTTTGACTTCTTCCTTTCCAAATTTGTTTTCCTTTGATCTCCTTTTGTTGTCTAATTGCTCTGGCTAGGATTTCAAGTATTATATTGAATATGTAGGAAGAGACTGGGCAGCCTCGCCTAGTCCCTGATTTTAGTGAGATTGCTTCAAGTTTCTCTCCATTTAGTTTGAAGTTGGCTCCTGGTTTTCTGTATATTGCTTTTATTATGTTTAGGTATGGGCCTTGAATTCCTGATCTTTCCAAGACTTTTATCATGAAAGGGTATTGGATTTTGTCAAATGCCTTCTAGGCATCCAATGAGATTATCATGTGGGTTTTGTCTTTGAGTTTGTTTATATAGTGGATTACATTGATGGATTTCCATATATTAAACCATCCCTGAATTCCTGGGATGAAGCCTATTTAATCATGAAGAATGATCGTTTTGATGTGTTCTTGGAATTAGTTTGCAAGAATTTTTTTTGAGTATTTTTGCATCATTACTCATAAGGAAAATTGGTCTGAAGTTCTTTTTCTTTGTTGGGTCTTTGTGTGGTTTGGGTATCAGAGTAATTGTGGCTTCAGAGTACGAATTGAGTAAAGTACCTTCTGTTTCTATTTTGTGGAATAGTTTTAGAAGAATTGGAATTAGATTCTCTTTGAGGTCTGATAGAATTCTGTACTAAACCTATCTGGTCCTGGGCATTTTTTTGTTGGGAGACTATTAATGACTGTTTCTATTACTTTATGGTATATGGGACTGTTTAGATCATTAATCTGATCCTGATTTAACTTTGGTACCTGGTATCTGTGTAGAAAATTGTCCATTTCATCCAGATTTTCCAGTTGTGTTGAGTAGAATTTAGTAGTAGGATCTGATGATTTTTTTGGATTTCCTCAGATTCTGTTGTTATGTCTCCCTTTTCATTTCTGATTTTATTAATTAGGATACTGTCCCTGTGCCCTCTATTTAGGCTGGCTAATGGTTTATGTATGTTCTTGATTTTCTTAAAGAACCAGCTCCTGGTTTGGTTGATTTTTTTGTATAGTTCTTTTTTTCTATTTGTTCGATATTAGTCCTCAGTTTGATTATTTCCTGCTGTCTATTCTTGGGTGAATTTACTTCCTTTTGTTCTAGAATATTTAGGTGTGTTGTCAAGCTGTTCAAGTATGCTCTCTCTAGTTTCTATTTGGAGACACTCAGAGCTCCGAGTTTTCCTTTTAGAACTCTTTTTATAGTATCCCATAAGTTTGGATATGTTGTGGCTTCATTATCATTAAACTCTAAGAAGTCTTTAATTTCTTTCTTTATTTCTTCCTTGACCAAGATATCATTGAGTAGAGTGTTCTACAGCTTCCAAGTGTATGTGGGCTTTCTATTTTTTTTATTTTTATTGTTATTGAAGATCAGCCTTAGTCCATGGTGACCTAATAGGATGCATGGGATTATTTCAATATTTTTGTATTTGTTGATGCCTGTTTTGTGACCTATTATATNGTCAATGTTGGAGAAGGTACCATGAGGTGCTGAGAAAAAAGTATATATATTTTTTTTCAGGATAAAATGTTCTATAGATACTAGTTAAATCCATTTGTTTCATAACTTCTGTTAGTTTCCCTGTCTTTGTTTAGTTTCTGTTTCTAGGATCTGTCCATTGTTGAGAGTAGTGTGTTCAAGTTTGCCACTATTATTGTGTGCTGTGCAATGTGTGTTTTGAGCTTTACTAAAGTTTCTTTAATGAATGTGGATGCCCTTGCATTTGGAGCATAGATGTTCAGAATTGAGAGTTTATCTCATTAAATTATACCTTTGATGAGTATGAAGTGTCTCTCCTTATCTTTTTTGATAATTTTAAGTGGATAGTCAATTTTATTCGATATTAGAATGGCTACTCCAGCTTGTTTATTGGGACCATTTGCTTGGAAAATTGGTTTGCAACCTTTTACTTTGAGGAAGTGTCTGTCTTTGTCACTGAGGCGGCTTTCCTATATGTAGCAAAATGTTGGGTCTTGGTTATGTAACCGGTCTGTTCGTCTATGTCTTTTTATTGGGGAGTTGAGTCCATTGATTTTAAGAAATGTTAAGGGAAAGTAACTGTTTCTTCCTGTTATTTTTGTTGTTAGAGTTGGAATTTTGTTCATGTGGCTATCTTCAATTAGGTTCTTTGAAAGATTACTTTCTTGTGTTTTCTAGAGTGTAGTTTCCTTCCTTGTGTTGGAATTTTCCCTTTGTTATTCTTTTAAGGGCTGGATTTGTGGAAAGATATGTGTAAATTTGGTTTTGTCATGGAATACCTTATTTCTCCATCTATGATAATTGAGAGTTTTGCTAGGTATTGTAGTCTGGGCTGGCATTTGTGCTCTCTTAGGGTTTGTATGATATCTGCTCAGGATCTTCTGGCTTTCATAATCTCCAGGGAGAAGTCAGATGTAACCCTGATAGGTCTGCTTTTATATGTTACTTGACCTTTTTCCCTTACTGCTTTTAGTATTCTTTCTTTGTTTTGTGCATTTGTTGTTTTGATTATTATGTGTCCGGAGGAATTTCTTTTCTGATTCTAACTGTGGCGTTCTTTAGGTTTCTTATACGGTCATAGGCATCTCTTTCTTTAGGCTGGGGAAGTTTTCTTCTATAATTTTGTTGAAGACATTTACTGGCCCTTTAAGTTGGAAATCTTCCTTCNGATCTATACCTATTATCCTTAGATTTGGTCTTCTCATCGTGTCCTGGATTTACTGGATGTTTTTGCATTTCACATTTTCTTTGAATGATGTGTCAATGTTTTCTATGGTATCTTCTGTTTTGTATGGCATCTTCTATCTCTTGTATTCTGTTTATTATGCTCGCATCTGTGGCTCCTGACTTCTTTCCTAGGTTTTCTATTTACAGAGTTCTCTCCCTTTGTGATTTCCTTATTTTTTCTACTTTCATTTTTTAGATCCTGGATGGTTTTGTTTAAATTATTTCACCTGATTGGATATATTCTCCTGTATTTCTTTGAGGGAGTTATTTATGTTCTTCTTATAGTCCTCTATCATCATCATGAGAAGTGAGTTTAGATCCATATCTTGCTTTCCTGGTGTGATGGTGTATCTAGTACTTACTTTAGTGGGAGAGTTGGGTTCTGATGATGCCAAGAAACCTTGGTTTCTGTTGTTTTTGTTTTTATGCTTGCTTCCTGCCATCTGATTATCTTAAGTGCACCTTTCCCTCATATAACTGATTGGAGCCTGTTCTTCCTGTAATCCCAGTAGATTCAGAACTTGTCAAAGTCAAGCTTTCTTTGTAATCCTGTGATTCTGGGATCACTTAATGCTGAGATTCTGGGTGTGTCAGAGCTCTTGTCAGTCAGGCTTCCTCTGAGACCCTGAGATACTGTTGTGACCAAGCTCCTGCGATCCTGGGATCCTGAGAATTTAAGATCCTAAGGGCATGTTAGAGTGCCTAACCGTGATAACTCCTCTGGGGACCGTGGTGCTTTCCATTGAGTTTGAAACCAAGGTGGACTCACGTCAACTGGAAGGATCATGAGCCACTGGTGCTCCTGCTGGCCCCAGGTACCCCAAGTTCTGTTAGAACAGATGTTGTGTTCCCTCACCAGTGATCCTAAGATCCTGGGTGTGCCAGGGTGCCTGGGGGCGGGGAGAGTCCTCTGGAGACCGTGGGACTGTATGCCGAGTTTGGGCCCAAGGAGGCCCAGTGCTGGTAGTGACCAGAAGGAAATCCAGCCACTGGTAGGGCAGTGTTCCTGTGTCTGTACTCCATCTGGCCCCAGGCACCCCCAGTTCTGGCTCGGGGAAAGGGACTTGAGATGCAGTGTCTGCTCAACCGGCTCTATGTAGGAGATCAATAGCTCCTAAATTTCTGTCTTAACAGGTTTTAAGAATATAGTGAAACAGCATTAAATATATTGCAGGGAATTTTCTTTAGTCTCAAGACAATTATTTCATGATAACAGAAAATCTAAAAATTTCTTAAATTATGATAGTATTTATATACAAAATAGTTAACCCTATTTTTACTCACAAAAAAAAAGAATTTACTCAGCATTCTCAGAATCTCTAATCATTAAGTGCACCCTTTCCAATTGCTTGAATACAGGCTTGGGTATTGCTACTACTTTAATACAAATGATACCTCTTTTCACTTGTTTCTCATTGTTAGGTCAACAGTGGTTCTCATTCATTCACTTTGTGATGTCCACATTTTGGATCTTAATTGAAATGAAACAAAGGTAAATCATTTCTCTTTGGACATCTTGACATATTCTCCTTGTCTCTGCCCAGTGGTATAACATTCTCTGTAATGTTTCTGAGTGATATGGCTTGGCCCACATGCTAATGATATACAGATGCTGGCCCTAAATTTAGAACCAGTTGTGACCTTGTGTTTAGTGTTGCAGTCACTGGAATGCATTAGATTTGTGTGTTGTTGGAGTACAACTTCAACCCAAAATATCAAAATCCCAGTTTGAATATCAAAGCTTGACCCAGTGATAAGGTCATGTGACATGAATCAATATGTGCACTTGAAATCAATAGACCAGGAAAGATGAGAACTAGTCATATAGAACTTGTTGAAATTTCCAAGTATTGTTTATTTGTGATGGTAATTAAACCTTAAGTACGGAGAATTGAAATGAGAGTGGGGAAATGCTCAGGCAGGGAGAGTAGAAGTATCCTTGATAAAGCCTGCTGAAACCTTCTGCCTAGCCATCTCCACAACATACTTGACTTTTGAAGTTAACAGATGTATGTTCTCATCTATCCATTTTTCCAACTCTACATTTACTCCATATTTTACATTCTGCTTATTTTGAATTTTCACTGATGTCCAATAAAAGTAAGAAAGTGGTCATTTATGTTCTAGGGGACATTTTGGTTATTTTGGAGAATTAAGTTATCTCTGTATGTATAATTTTTTCATAGTAAGATGGGCTTGGTCATGTCATCAGTAATTTTATTAAGTGACTAAAGATTTTAGTTGTTCAATTAAATCCTATATAATCCCTCTTCCTAATAGACTAAATTCACCTTGTTGAAATAAAAAATAGAATTCAATGTGTGTGGATTATCACTCAATAGAAAATATTTTCTATGGTGGGGATATAATTTATAATACCCTCTGGGCATTTTTATAGTAAGATGAAAGAAATTCTACTATGAAGACAAAGATGAGACTCAGAGGCATTTCAAACTTGGCTGTGCATTAAGTCCCTATCATTTTTATAATACAAACATTAGAGTTACTCAAATAAATAATAATCAAAAGTACATATTTTGAGAAGACAGGAAATATTTTATATATAGTATTTGCAATGAAAAAGAAAAAAAGGTCAACTAAAATTATGTATGCTTCTTCTTGTCTCAGTAAAATAATGCAGCATGATAGCATCCGAGAGGTAGATCTGAGGTTAGGACAGGACTGAATGACCTTTATGGCAGACTGGCTGCTGTGAAATGCCTAGTGTATACTGAATTCTACTACCACCATACCCACTTTCCTCCCAAATAGCACAAATCATAAAAACTGTCAGCAGTACATACCTGAATAATGCATCAGTTACTAAAAGGAAAGGGAAAGGCAGGCAAACTGCTGAGGCAGCAATCTTACCATTACTGAGAGGAGCAGTTTACATAGGCTTTATTGGTAGATTTTGCAACTTATGTGCAGTAGTTCATAATTCATAAGGAACCATTCTTGCTTACTAGTTGCACAAAATAAAATTAAAAACAAAATGTACTCAGGAATACAGGAGCAAGGACCTGTGAAGTAGTATATATTAGGTGCATAATGTTCAACAAATTATTTTAAGCAAAACAACAGTATGTGTATCCACTGATTTCCAAGTCTCAAGTATGTGTTTATTAAACCTCATATTTTACATTTTAGACTAAGCTCAAAAGTAAAAGGTAGTCAGAAAAAGCCTGAAATGTATTTTCCTAAAATAAAAAAATGTAGTGTTTAAAGAAGTAAATTAGACATTTTATTCAATTTCTAATTGTTTGAAATAAACTGAATAAATATAATAGTATAATTTAAATTTCTCCTGCGGTTACTTTTTACCCAAGAAGCTCTGTTTAACAAGCAAAAGCAAAAGCATCAGAAACTATTTTCCAAATACGCACTGAGCGTATACTCTGAGAAAAAATGTAGTCTTTGAAAACATGGGTGTTATGCTCAATTAATAGACTTAAGTAGAATCTGTTACTTGGTCACGGAATCTCTCAAATACTCACGTTTAAGTAAACATTTTTGATAAGGGTTAACAATTAAATTAAAATGAAATCCAATTAAATTTCAATTAGCAATGTAAAGGTTCTAATTTGCACAATGTTTGGTGCATTTTAATCTTCTTTCTTTGATGGATGTTCGTGTTCAGAATACTGAGCTCCTGCTTGTTCCTAATGGAATCTTCATCCTCACATGCAGTACTCATGCTGAGTCAGTCAATGCTTTCTAATAATTCTTATTCCAGTGAAGCAACCTGGAAGTGATAATAGATGTCATTATCCACAAAGGGAATAAATCAATCTAAGTGAATCTTACCATTCTCTTTTTACTTCACTTAATATAATTATGATAAAATATTCAGATGTGCTTCACAAAGCATTTTCAGCATGTAAGCTTCTTTATGACACAAAATGAAAATTAATAGCATGTTTGTAAAAATAAGTTTCCTTTTATGCTGGAGGTTATATTACATATTAAGAAGGATTCAGAGAAAAGAATAAATACAAAGAACAAATTAAAGGGAAAGCAACTGTAGGACCCAAACTGATCCATGAGCAAAATTAACATAAGACATAAGTGCTTACTGAAACATATGAACATACAGCAAATATATTTTGAATCAATGAATTCTGTGAATTGATACATTGTCTGACTACACACAAATATTTGAAATCATGCCTGAATCAAAATTAATTTTATTTAATGATTATAAGTTTTTAGATAGCATTATGCTATGGTCCTGGGTGCCAGAGGTTTTCCATGGGGATCTCTACCAAGGCCAGGTGGGAAGGCCCCAGTATGGGGTGGGTGAAAGTGAGTGCAGGCAGGGAGACAAAGCCTCTGCCATGCCTTCCAGGTCAGAGTCTTTCTGAACTGAGCCAGGTTAGGCTGGGTCAGTGAAAAGTGGACAATCCAGTGAGGAATGTGGTGGGCCCCCAGACAGAGAGAAGATCTCTTTCCAAGTGTTACAGCTCTTGGAACAAAAGGCTCAGACAAAGGAATGATTCTCACATCCCTTTAATTCCCTGCATGGTCCTCTCTATATACAGTCCTGGCAGTGATTTAGGGTCTGACAGCAAGCCCCTCTCATTGGCTTGGACTGAGAGTTTGGGGGAAACCTTACTGGCATGTGGGAGGGCTTGGTGCTGTTCCTAAGTGGCTGATAGCTATGCCTCTCCTGTTGGGGTTGTGGGAGTGGTAACTCCAATATGGGCCAGGGGCCAGGAGACATGAATGAACTTCTTCCATCCCATGCAAGTAAATTATCACTACCAGGTCCGGGGTTCAAGATCTAGCCTAGACTGTAAACCTGGCTGTCTGCACATAGCACATTGCCCCACAGATGCCCCCCTTTTATGGTTTAAGAGCTGTATTATAGAAATGCAAGGGGAAGGAGAGAAGAGAGAGAGAGAGAGAGAGAGAGAGAGAGAGAGAGAGAGAGAGAGAGAAGAGGGGAGGGGAGGGG
>NC_034593.1:7982054-7984325 GCF_900095145.1 Mus pahari | reverse complement strand
TTATGGTTTAAGAGCTGTATTATAGAAATGCAAGTAGAAGGAGGGAAGGGACGAAGGAAGGAAGGAAGGAAGGAAGGAAGGAAGGAAGGGGGAGGGGAGGGGAGGGGAGGGGAGGGGAGAAAGGAGAGAGGAGAGAAGACAAAGAGAAAAGGAATAGAAGAGGGAAGTGAGAGGAAGAGGAACAAAGGAGTAAGAGAACATGGTGGGGCTCAACACCCTTTTTTTTATGGTCTTCACTGTTGCTAGGTGGCTGGGGAGGAGTTTAGCCTGAAGGTCTGAAGCTTAGGCCATTGCTTATGTGACTACTGACCATGCTTCTCTTGTGGGGGCTGTGGGAGGTGTACCTTAGGCAGGGGCCAGAGTTCCAGGAGTCTGAGGGAACGCCTACCTTATCATGAAGGTGAATTATGACCATCAGGGTTCAGACCTCAACTAGATTGGAGACCAGCCTGCAATTCCTAACATTATGCAATTTATATGATTGGGAGAAAAAATTGCATAGCATTAACGGGTTCTATGATTTGAGTCTCCAAATTCACCGTGTGTCATGGAGGAAGAGTGTTGTTGACAAGCATTAAAGGCTTCAGATGCTTGGAATCAGTCTGCATTGTATTCACTGATAGCTAGCAATCACAAGAAATCCAGTGCCAAATGAGGCAGGAGCAGAAACAGTATAATAGAACTAAGGTGATTGTTTTCAAAAGATGGATTGCAAATTACAGGATGGGAATGTTGCTACTGGACAAGCCACTCTATTTTCAACAAGTTCTGAAACATATCTGCAGTGTGACACAGTGATATCCGTGGACATGTCCCACTGGTATGAAATGGTATGAAGAAGCATACTGAAAAACGTAAGTGTTAGAACACAGTGCTCAGCAGCTTGAAATGCCACTCCCGACCCTTCTCGGTATGTGGCTTTTATCTAACTTCTCAGGGTCTCAGGCTTGTCATTATGGAACAAGGCATAATGTTAACTGTAGACAGTTTATAAGCTTATGCCAGAGAGAGCAAGTGCAGAATAAGTTCTTACAGCATTAAGTTATTCAGATAATAAAAACTTTTAAAAAATTACAGGCATGATTTTTTAATATAAATTAAGGTTTCAGAACATTGAAGTAATTATTGTTAATTTAATGTTATAAAACACAATTTATGTATTGAGTAAAAAAATACAGTTAAAAATTATTAGAGAAGAAAATAAAAATGATCTGTGGTCTTTGCACACAAAATTACAAACCTTATTATTAGAAGTGGCTGGCATGAGGAATTGGGAGTTACAAGTCATTTTACTTCTTAGCTCTAAGTCATGAAGAAAGGCACGTAAATGACATTCTGTAGTACTGAAAGGAAGATTTTGAATGACAGGGGTATTTTTACACATCTACTCTTACTAATGAACAGGAGCATGAGCAGAAGGGCCAAGGCAGCCCAGGGGAAGTGAATGAGATATCCTCAAGGCAAGAGCAGCTCAGAAGCTTGTGTGAGTGTGCCAGAGCATGGAGAACCACTTTAGTAATGATGCTTTCCATACTCCCACCTACAGCTTATGTCTTGTTGAATCTTCTATTCAAAACACCAGTACTACGTGGTATATTTAATTATGTATTACAAGTGGTATAAGGCACTTATTTCAATTCAGTGATTTAATACCTCAAATATTTCTCAGTTCATAATATTAAATGTGCTGTGCTGGGAAAAACAATGGCTTAGCTGTTAATAATCTTTGGTGCTGCTCTTTCATAAGACTCCAGGCTTCTGTTGACAGCAGTAATATAAGATTATGATTTCAGTTTTGGAGGATCAGGTAAACCATAATGGCATATGGAAAAAGTCACCCAGGGGTGTGTACACAAATACAGAGGCATTAACCCATATGAAAGTAAATAAACCGATACTTAAATAAATAAAGATAGATACATAAATCCAAAAGTAGAAATAAATTAATAAATATTAAATTAGGCCAGACTTCTTGCACATATTTATAATCCCCAGATTAGTGTGGGGAAGGCAGATATTCAATGTTTTCATCAGCTGCATAGTGAGCCTGAAGTCATCTTGGCCTACTTGAGAAATGTCTCAAAAATAAATAAATAATGGAGAAATGTGTTCATTTGTTTTATCATTAGTTTACTTTTGAAATTATAATATAATTATATAATTTATCACTTCTCCTTTTTTTTATTATTATTATTATTTTCTTTATTTACATTTCAAATGCTATCCCGAAAGATTCCCATACCCCTCCCCCCACCTCTGTTCCCCTACCCA
>NC_034593.1:7973797-7982043 GCF_900095145.1 Mus pahari | reverse complement strand
ATCAGCCTGCGGACAGCCGCCCTCCCTTCTCCTTTTTGTTAACTTCCTCCATGTGCCCACTTGTTCTTTTCTGAATCCATAGTCTCTTTTGATTTATTTCATATGTAAATATATTCATAAACACATACACATATATGTACATATACACACTCACATTTCTAAACACATAAAAATACAACCTGCTGGTCTGTATGTTGTCTGAATATATATTGTACTGTCATACCAGCTGGTTCGTATGACAACTTGATACAAGTTAGAGTCATCAGAAAGTATGTATTCTCACTGAGAAAATGCCTTCATGAGATTCAGCTATAAGGCATTTTCTCAATTAAAGATAAAAGGGGAAGTGCCCAGCCCACAGTGAATGGTGTCATGCCTGGGCTGGTAGTCTTGGGTTATATAAGAAAGCAACTTGTTCAAACCATGGAAAGCAAACCAGTAAGCAGAACCCCTCCATGGTTTCTGCATCATTTCTGGCCTCCAGATTCCTGCACTGCTTTAGTTTTTGTCCTGACTTCCTCCAGTGATGGATTATATAGATTATATATCTAGAAATATAAACTGAATAGATCCCTTTCCCCAGCTTGTTAGTTGGTCATGATGTTTCATCACAGAAATTAAAACCCTTAAAAAGTTAGATGATCTTAGAGATTACCTACCATTTGATATTGGGTAAATAAATGGAGAATTTGTCCCTGTGAAACACTATTTCTCCCCTCTCACCATTCCCCAGTTTCCCTTCATTCATTGCCTAAAATTGATAACTTGCAAGATTTCTCTCTTTAGTGTTTGCATGCCCAGGTGAGCCAGTCACACTATGTAGCCCATACTTGACTTAAACTCATAGGAATTCTTCAGGGAGTTTCCAAAGTGTTTGATTCACTACAATATACATAGGTAAACCATTTTTAACACAGTGATGAAAATGAGAAATAACTATGTTGTGAATATATTCATATTTTAATTTTCTACATTTAAATACTTTGTAAAGTGTCAATTTATTTGGTCCTAGACTTATTACAATAATTAGAAAGCAAATATTCAAAAAAGTGCATTTTCCTATCATTTTCAAGCAAATAATGAAACCAACTGCATTTAGTTTTATTTTCTTCAGTTTTCTTTTTAATTGCCTAGCCTCTCCTCAACCTTACCAGATGCCTGTCTCATTCCCTTCAGGTTTTGATGACTGCCATGCATCAGTTTAACTGATTAGAGCCCTCTCTATAAACTTGCTTTCATAGAATTGTGTCAGGGAAATAACACAAAATTTGTTCACAGGCACAGAGATGTGCATGCTGAAGTTTTCACAGGTAAGTGTGAGGTGAAAAGTCAATGTTTGTTGTGTTAAGCAATAAACTCGGACATTTTAATTAGAATATTATAGCTTCTGTTTAGCTGCTAATATTATTTAGCTTGAATATGTACTGTAGTGCTTTTATAGTATAACTAAAGCTCTTCTATTCTTTTTCTTTTCCTCTTTTCTGGGATGCAAGGATGTGATCTACCATAGGCTATATCCATAGCTCCACAGGATAACTTATCACTAGGTGGAGAAAATAAAATGTGATTTTAGTTCAGAAGTGATTTTGTCATTTGTTCAATATTAATGAATATTAAGTATATAGCTATTTGAAAGGAAACAAGGACCATTTGTTAAAAACCTTCATTCTGATTTCTTTTACAACTAGCTAAATGGAAAACAGCATTCTACAAAGTCAAGGTTGCTTCCTTTGTGTTGTCCTGGTTAGATTCCAAGAGCTGTAATTGTGAACTTCTGCCTTAATAATGGCAACTTGACAGGAAAAATGGGCTGTGTCACCCTGTTAACAAGGACTCTTCTGTAGAATTTGAAAGATAATGCATCCAGCAATTCTCTCACAATGCTGTAGGACTTTGAGGGCTGAGGCAAGGCCTCAGGCCAATTTCACTGAGAGTCTTGTGACAAGTAGGTGGCTTACCATTCTTTCTGTACATATATCATGTGCTATGCCCTTCTTTTCTTGTGTTAATTTACCAACAGCAAGAAGATAACTCTTTTTTTGTTTTGTTTATTTATTTATTTTTATTCTTTAATCCTTTTTTACAGTCCAAATTTTATCCCTCTCCAGTTTGACCCTCCTACAGCTTTCTTAATAAAAAAATACATTTTCATGAAAATGTCTAAATTAGAGGCAGACATCAGCATGTTCTGATGCTCCTTAAAGGAACTTCATAATCACTTCTAGCTATCTACATGAAATTTATATTTTATTAACTGTTTTAGAGATAAAACTGACAAGTTCTCTGATATATTAGTTTATATAATTTAGACAACATGTTATTTGGTTGGGTCAAGTCTCATGAGAAAGGTTCAAATACATCTGATTTCCAGTGAAGAAAAACATACCTTCTCTTAAGCACATAAATATTCCATGCTACATTTTTAAAAAATTAATGGAAATAAATTCAATTTTCCAATTATAAAATTGGCAAAGGAACACCTGGAAGAGAAAATAAATAGAAGGAATTACCTAAATCTATTCATGAACTAACTGGGCTCCTGTCAAATCATAATGATCATGCAACCTGTTTTAGAAAATGTTTTCTTTTCTTTCTTTAAATTCATGTTATATCTCCATCACTCATCTCCCTCCTCCTGGTACCCCATCACACAGTCCCTCCCCCACCCCTTCTTTCCTTCTGCCCTAAGAAGGCTGAGCTCCGCCCCCTGGGTATCCCTCCCAACCCTGGCTCATCAAGTTAGCTGGGGTAGGTGCATCCTCTCCCACTGAGGACAGCCGAAGAAGCCCAGTTAAGGGGATGGATTCCACAGACAGGCATCAGCTTTAAGGACAGCCCCAGCTCCAGTTATTGGAGGATCCGCATGAAGACCAAGCTACACATTTGCTGCATATGTGCAGGGAGGCCTAGGTCTAACTCATGTGTATTCTTTGATTGATGGTTCACAAGAATTAAGTTTTCTTTATTGTGTTTGCAGATGAAAAAACAGCATATGTCATTTTTAATATATACTCTACAGGACATGCATACACAATGAAATATTCATAAATGTTCCTCCATCAACACAACATCCTTACTTGGCTGCTCATTACTCTTCTGACTTGCTTTGTTGAACCTGCATTAGTTTGTTTTATTAATTATTCTGATAACACCCATGACAAAAGGAACATAGTAGAGGCAGGATTTATTTGGGTTCTTGGTTTGAGACCAAGCTCTCATGACAGGGAAGGCCTGTTAACAAGAGTTTTTCCATGGTAGCAGGAGAATGATGGGGTAAAAGTAGTTTGAACTGAGATGAGAATGTAACTTCCAAGGCAGGCCCCTTCCAACAGACAAGGTGCACTTCCTAAAGGTTATCCATTTAAAATCAGGTGTAGTGCCTGGGAAGCAAGTATTCAACAAATGAGCCAATGGCAAGTACTTGAAATTCAAACAAGAACACCACCACACTTGAAATCAAACATCTCTGTACACTTAGGGATTTTCTTCGCCTCAACATTAGTTTCTTGACTCCATCAGTTTTGTCTTTAACAATTCTGTAGTTTCTGTTATTTCCCTTCACTTGGATTTGAAGAAGAGAGCCATTAGTGTATGTTAAATCACAACTTTGACAGAAAAACATGTGAAAAAAGAATTGATCAAAGTAAGAGAAATTACTATTTTATAATACTTATCCTAACAGTTGAACCAGTAAATATGTTTGTTCATTTATTCAATTTTTCAATAATGGAGCTTTCATCCTTCAATTTCCTAACTTACTTCCACTGATATTTCAACTCTGTTATTTTTTCCTTTTAAAATTAATTTGTATTCTTCCTTTTTTTCTTTTCTTCCTACTGTCCATCCTTCCTTCCCTCTTCTTTGCCTTCATTCTATTTATTCATTTTTATTTTTACATCCCTACTAGAGTTTCTCCTTCCTTCTCTCCTCCATGTCTCTCCCAGCATCACCTATACCTTTTAGGCTAAGCATCAATCTATAAGTATAGCAGAATAATTTCATTGACTTTTTTTGTTCCTATCCTAGGTCTCTACTCTAGTAAGCCTCTGGTTCTTGGACCCTCAGGAAGTTTCAGGAGTGGGACATCTGTTATGGCATGGGTATCAAGCTGGACCAGACATTGGTCAAAATTTCTTTGCTCAAAATTTCTGTGCTACATTTATCCAGCACAACTTGCAGACAGGTCAAACTGTAGATCAAAAGTTTTATAACTGAGTTGATGTCCCTATCCATCTCCCTTCTGGAGGTCTTGCCTTGCTGGTAGATGGGTGGTTTAGGTTCTATATCACCCATTGCTAGGAGTCTTACATAGGTTCACCTTCATAAACTTTCTATTACTCTAGGTTTCTAGATTATCGCAGAACTGCTTCCTGATTTCAGTTGTCTCTCACATAGCCTCTCCCTCCATCCAACCCACACCTCATCCCCGATGTTCCCATGCCCACACCCAAACCAGACCTTGTCTACCAAGAATATCTATTCTATTTCACCTTCATAGTGATATTCATGTGTCTGCCCATTTGAACAGTTTTTGCTACTTAGTTTCTCTGGGTCTCTGAATGGTAGCATGATTACCCTTACTTACCAGCTAATACCCACTCATAAGTGAGTACGTACCATGCTCATAAGTGAGTACATACCATGCTCATCTATCCGGCATCCGGGTTTCATCAGGATGATCATTTATAGCTCTATCCATTTCCAGCAAATTTCTTGATGTCATTGTTTTTAACAAATTAGTAATGTTCCAATGTGCAAATGTACCACATTTCCTTTATTCATTCTTCCATCCTGAGACAACTAAGGTATTTCTAGTTTCTGGCTACTATGATTAAAGCTGCTGTGAACACTGTTGAGCAAGTGTCCCCAGGAGTGCAGATGGATCAAGAGGTAGATAGATTATGATAGATCAATTCCTAATTTTCTGAGAAACTGCCCAATTGATTTCCAAAGTGACTGCACAAGTTTTCACTCCCAACAGTAATAGAGAAGTGTTCTCCTTGCTCCAGATCCTCACTGGCATGAGATGTCACTTGTGTTTTTGAACTTAGCTAATCTGACAGTCATAAGATGAACTCTCAAAGATATTTTGATTTGAATTTCTCTAATGGCTAAGACTTTTGAAAACTTTGAGTATTTCTCAGCCATTAGCAATTACTCTGTCAAGAATTCAGTGTTTAGACCTATGCATATTTTTTTCAATTTGCATAATTGAGCTTGTTGATGTCTAATTTCTTAGACTCTTATATATTTTGGATATCAAACCTCTGTCAGAAGTGAGACTGATGAAAAGCATTTTCTATTCTGTAGGCTGCTAACTTGTCCTATTGAAAGTGTCCTTTGTTTAAAGAAGCTTTTCATTCTCAGGAGGTCTCATTTATTAATTGTTGATCTTGGTGCCTGCAATATTAGTGTCTTGTTCAGAAAGTTGTGTCCTGTGCCAATGAATTCAGGGTATTCCCCAGTTTCTTTTCTATCAGTTTTAGCTTATCTCTTTTATGTTGGGATATTTGATTCCCTTGAACTTGAGTTTTGTGCAGAGTAATAGGTATTGATCTACTTGTATTCTTCTACAAGCAGACATCCAGCTAGTTGTATCAGCACCATATATTAAAGAGTCTTTTTGTCCTATAGTGTAATTTTGGCTTCATTGTCAAAACCCAAGTGTTTATGTATATGTAGATTAAAACTGGATCTTCATTTCCTTTCCATTCATCATCCTGTCTGTTTTTTATGACAATACTGATGAGTTTATTAGTATTGTTCTGTATTATACTTTGAAATCAGGAATGGTGATACCTCCAGAAGTTCTTCTATTATACAATATTGTTTTAGTTATCCTGAGTTTTTTGTTTTAACATATGAAGTTTTAAGCATTATTCTTTCAAGGAATGTAAAAACTTCTGTTGCAATTCTGATGAGAATTGTGTTGAGTCTGTAGATTGGTTTTGATAAGACCACCATTTTTGCTGGTACTTCTAGTAATCTATAGGCATGGGAGAACTTTTCATTGTCTGATATCTTCCACAATTTCCTTCTTAAAGACTTGAACTAATTGTCATTCAGACATTGCACTTATTTGATTACATTTCCATCAAAATACTTTATATTTTTGTTGTCATTGTAAAGGGCATTGTTTCCCTGATTTCTTTTTCATGCCAGTTATCATTTGTATAGAGAGAGGCTACTAATTTTTTTTTCAGTTAATTTTGAATCCGTCAACTTTATTGAAGTTATTTCTGGTAGAACTTGGAATTGCTTATGAATATTATCATTGCCAATAAGGACACTTTGACTTCTTTCTTTCCAATTTCTATCTCCTTTTGCTCTAGCTAAAACTTCAAGTACTGTGTTGAATACATATGGAGAGAGTTGACAAACTTGTCCTGTTTCTGCTTTTCGCAGAGTTGCTTAGAGTTTCTCTCCATTCATTTGGATGTTGGCTGTTGGCTTGCTATATATTAGATTTATTATGTTTAGGCATGTCTCTTGTATTTATGATCTCTCCAAGACTTTTATCATGAAATAGTGTTGAATTTTGTCAAAGACTTTCAGCATCTAATGAAATAATGATGTGTTTTTTTTTTCTTTCAACTTGTATATATCATAGATCAGATTGAGTGGTATATTGATTTCCTTATTTTCACCTACCACTACATCTTTGGTCTTCTGGCCTGAGTAGCCTGGGGTTCTGGTGACTAAAGAGTCTTCCGATGCAGTAGGATGACTCCACTAGTGTTTTCTCCATGTGGCCTCTGGAGTTTGGAGTGCCAGTGTTGCCTCTAGAGTTCAAATTACCTATGTGGTCTCTAGGGTTTTATACCTACTTGGCCTCTGGGGTTCTTAGTATGACATGGTCTCCTGTAAAGCAAAAGTCGTTGCCAAACTTGTGGGTCAGAATATGGGGCCCAGAGGAGTTGGTGCAATTTGAAACTGCTGGGAGGGCTTGAAGGAGTATTCATGGGAGCTGAGCAATATCTTACCTTGGCACCCTAATACCTAGTACCAGTTGAGCCTCCAGGAAAGCAGAGACTTCTGAGGAATTTGTGGGAGGGGATATGGAGCCAAGAGGAGGGTTGAAGTTATTTTAATTAAAAATTATTATTAAACCATTGTTCTCAGTGTGCGTACGAGGAAAGGCTCAGCTGCACAGCTTCAAAGGCATCTCCAGCAGGTGGACCTAATTGAGGACTGCTGGAGAGACCAAGGATTGCTGATGCAGACAGTGCCAGCCAATCAGAAACTGCTGTTAAGTAGCAATGCTTTCTTGGGATCAATGGGGCATAGGTGGAAGGTATTAAAGGAGCTTGTGGCATCGTTCAGAGGAACTTGCTTTGGCATTTCTCACTTTCACTCTAAGTCTGTGCCATTGATTCTGTTGATTCCATGCCTGCTATGTCCCCTCCAGTGAAGTCTGTGTGACAGGCCTAAAAGCCTGAAAGCAGTCACAAGGCAAAGAATTTCACAGAAACTTAGCCTCCTGGAACCTTGGCATTCCAATATCATGTACACCCAAAACCTGTCCCTGCGTTAGTCTGGTGTATGGATCCATGTGCTCTCTTTCAGTATTGTTTTATTATAAGTGCCTTTTAGGATTGTTTTTGACATATAGCTAAGCCTTTGCCAGTGTTCCAATGTCCTAGTCAGTTCTTGAAGCCGACCCTGAGCTTGGAATTCAGTAAGAATGTTACCTATTCAGTAACACTCAAATTTACTTCTAGTAGAGACAGTGAAAATAATAAGGCATTACTATTCACTTGCATAGAGCTAGAAAAGCTCAGGGCTAGTCTGCATAGTAATTACTTAGGACAGTAGCTGAGTCACACTCAAACACAGGAATACACAAAGGCCTAGGAAATAGGTGGGTTGTAGTATGAAAGGATTGGTAGAATGGAATTCCCCTGGTACAGGTTTTTTTCACTAGGCCCAGAGGAATAGCATAATCAGATATTTACTAAAGGATCCCTGGTGGTGGGTTTAACAATAGACTAGCATTGCATCAGAGCAATCTTAATCAGGGTTGTTCCTATTCTCAGTTGTAAACATGGCCTGGCTCCCGTCATCTTTTAATGTATGCATTCATTTTGTTTTGTGTCAATGTAACTTGGCCTGGCTTTCTTGTTTTTCTTATGTATTAAAAATCTGAGCCGGGCGTGGTGGCGCATGCCTTTAATCCCAGCACTTGGGAGGCAGACGCAGGCGGATTTCTGAGTTCGAGGCCAGCCTGGTCTACAAAGTGAGTTCCA
>NC_034593.1:7954797-7973092 GCF_900095145.1 Mus pahari | reverse complement strand
AGGGTTTCTCTGTATAGCCCTGGCTGTTCTGGAACTCACTCTGTAGACCAGGCTGGCCTCGAACTCAGAAATCCACCTGCCTCTGCCTCCCGAGTGCTGATATTAAAGGTGTGTGCCACTTTTTTTGTGTTTGTTTGTCTGCTTGCCCTGGCAACCTTAGGAACAATCTTGGTTGGAGCATGAGCATGGTGACATCTTTTCTATTTTCTTTGTCATTGTCCCATATAGATTTGTCCTGGCACCTGACACAGGGGCTGGTCTCTCCATTGATGGTACTGGGGATCAGCTCCCAAACATGTTTTCCATTCCAGGCCTTTGAGCTATACCTGGGAGAGTCCCCTGCTTAGTAGGAGATTTTATGGCATCTTCTGTCATATCTGTTCATAGTTTGTTTTCTTCTCATTTTTATGGGTTCAGTCCCTTTCACCATTAAAGAACCCCAGGTTAGGGCACTCAAAATCCTTCTGGTTAAGTATGATCTCATGGTTAAAACTCATGACCTGGGCCAATTTTGAGAGGAATTGTCTTACAAATAATTATTTTGTTTAAGTGCCTCCCATAATACATCTCCAGGCAGTCCTCCAAAAGTAAGGTGAACCTCCAGGTATTTATAGCTCTCAAAAATCATACTTTTGAGGGGGCTGGGAGGGCTAAGAAAGTGGTCAAAGCCTGGATAATAGAGATTCATGAGACCATGATTTAAGCTGTTCCTCATCTCACCCTTGCTTGATAGGCCTCCAGAATATCTCTTTGAAGGCCAGTGGTCAAGGACTCACCTCCAAGTCCCAAAGGGCAAGTAGGGCCAGGCAGTGGGTGGTTTGGGACACAGGCAGTCCATGTGGTATTAAACGTGCATTATATAATATATAGGTATATATGGTAATGCATTTTATGTATATTCACATGTACTTTATCATCCATTTTAGTTACATTTTAATTTTTAAATTTTATTATTATTATTTTTAGATTGCAATTACGTCATTTTATTTTTCCATTTCTTCCTCAAAGCTCTCCCATATACTGTTCCTTATTCTATTTTAAACTCCTAGCTTCCTTTACCCTTAATTATTCTTACATGAATATGTGAATATATATACTTGTAAATAGAAACTGCTCCATTTTTATAATATTACCCATACGTATATGTTTTCAGTGTTGACAATTTGATATTTGGTAATCAATTTGTTTCTCTTTTCTGGGAAAGGCTGTTTTTTCCTGCCATCTGAGACCATAGAACAAGTGAGAAGCTAACTCAAAAACCAGTCTGACTACAAAGTCACTTCATTCTCAGAGTCAAAATCAAATCTTGCTTCCTATTTATAATCAGTTTTTGAAGTTGTAGAACTTTGCATATTTAATTTAAAACAACCATTTTTAATGTATAACTGACTTGTGTTTTTATTGAATCTACTTTCTCCGTCCTATAGCCATGTTGCCATAATTATTCTGTGCACATACCAGCTGCCTAGGACTGAAATTGAAAATAGGCATTTTTAAAATATCTCCCATATTCTTTGGCATCAGCACTCTTCCTTTTCTCCAGTTTTTATTAGTTATTTCTCTCAATGTGTTTTTGTTTGTTTGTTTAAAGTTTGCTTACTTCATTTGGGCTTTTCCCTCCACTAATTTCCATGATGCATAGAAAGCACATTCACTCTGACCCTCATTTGGAATGTGTGGATCCATGTCCAGTGCAAATTTTTAAGAGAGGTCACTGCTAGACATAAGGAACCAGTAAATATGAACTGTTTTCTCAAAAATGTATGGGCAATAGAATTGGGACAAAATGGTCAGGTTTATAGAAGAAATAAACAAAAAAGTGAATGCTATTTTCCTCTGTATTCTTTCATGCTAGACCATTATTTTAAGAGACATATTAAAAAGTAAAAACTCAAAGTCTTGCTGCCAAAGAAAGGTGAGGATATCTAGTCATAATCTCTGCTTGTTGGGGGATGGGCCTCTGTTCCTTTGAGAATGATCTCTACCGGTGTCTAAAGATAAGGTAAACCATGGAACAGAATCCTGGACCTACAGAAATAGAAAAACCTGGGTACTTACTCATGATACCCTATGAAAATAAAGATTCCCTGAAAGCTTATTATAACTGCATACTGAACATATTTATATTGGTGTGCTTGACCTGTTTGGGTTGGTTATATTTGGTCATGCCAACTTTGAGAACAAAAAGATTCTTACTACCCTCAACTTTGGTATCTTTGATTCGGAGATCTGAATAATATAAGAAAGTGATATGTTATTTAGAGACAACATACATCTAGTTTGAACAAGAAAGCCAGGAACTCATTACCCAGAATTTAGTAATGCTGTTAAATGATAATTTAGGCTATGTATGAATATATTTAACAATATATATCTAAACTTATATATGAATATATTCCACTTATATAATCATATATCATATAATCATATATCATATAATCATACATAATATATGCAATATATGTATATATTATATATAATATATGTGATATATGTATATATATATCATATAATCATATATATAATGCATATAAAATATGTCATTAATTTACAGTTAATAAACTTGATCTATCTTAAAATGTATATATATTTTAGTACAATTGGACATGTAATACATTTTATGCATATTTCTAAGAATTATGCATTTTTATTGTACTGAGAGATAATCAGAGCTGCTTTCCAATATTGCTCCAACCTAAGGCTTCACCTTTATTTCTACTTTCTTCTAAGACTTAAACACACATTTTATACATTATTCTGTTAACCATGTCATTTTCATTGACAATATAATATTGATTTTCATTTGTGCTACAGAATTTGTCTTCTCATGATTACTAATGATATTCATCCTAATCATTATCTGGAATTGCTAAAAAGATTAACAGAGACTTACAGTTACTATCACATAAGAATGAAATACACAGCAAATTAATATATTTCATTCATAGGGTATTGTCTTCTTTGAGGAAAGCATTCAAGCAGAGAGATTTAAGTTTCACAACATTGATTTTTACTCAAAATGAAATCAAACTAAAAGAAACATGATGTATTAAAGCTGAAAATACTAATTTGATCACCTTTTAATCATCCTGTGGTTTCTATTGGATATTGACTGCGAAAACCATGTAACTTCTAAATTATATACTTATATTGATTAACTTTGTTATTTGAGAAAATTGGCAATTCTTGTAAATGCTACAAAATAACTATTGGTAAAACAAGGCTACACTAAATTAGGAAAGCAATAACTTATTACTGTTCATTAAAATGAAAATGAAAAGAGAATTATCAGCTATAAATGTCTCCTTCTACAACTTATATTAATCTAAGGAACTTTGAACTATAAACAACCCGACCATTTACCTCACTCTGTCTTCTATAGTGAACTCTAAGCCTGTCTAAATTTTAGGGAAGGCATATTTGATTTGGACAGCTGCAAGATTCTAGAGAATAGCAAATAAAGATATGATATATTTTCAAAACAAACAAAGAAAAGAAGAGAGAATTTTAAACAAAGAATATTAGACCATTGGAACATAATAAAACACACCCATGTGCTTCTTCATCCCAATATTCTGCATGTACAAGCTGACTAGAGCTTCAAACAAGACCTTTTGTTTGTGTTCCAAACAAGATTGATGTGCAGAAAACAAAATTAATTAAGAAAATAACAAGGGTTGGTGAGATGGCTCAGTGGGTAAGAATGCTGGCTGTTCTTCTGAAGTTCCTGAGTTCAAATCCCAGCAACCACATGGGGGCTCAGAACCACTCATAATGTGATCTGATATCAACTTCTGGTATGTCTGAAGACAGGTACAGTGTACTTATTAACCATAATAATTAAATCTTTGACCCTGAGTAGCAGGGACTGAGCATAGAGAGGTGACCAGAGAGAGTGGGATTGACCACAGCAAGCAGAGGTCCTAAATTCAATACCCAACAACCACATGAATGCTCACAACCATCTGCATTGCTACAGTGTACTCATATACACAAAATAAATAAATAAATAAATAAATATTAAAAAGAAAATAAACAAAATAAAACAAAAACAAAGGTAATCTAAATTAAACTAGGCAACGAAAGTCCAGAGAATGAGTTATAAAGATAATAAGAATGTAAAACTATTTTTTTTAAAATACTTGAGCTAAATTAGAGAAAATTTGTTTATATGTGAGTGGTCATACCATGCAATGTCAAAAACCATCATGTCCTATTGCTGGATCCACAGTGTTCTCTTTAACATCACACTCAAAATAACTAGTTCCTCAACAAGGCCCCCTTTTAAACTTTTCCACCACCTCCTGTCAGGACAGAACAGTTTATATATTTGCACTGATATTGAACACTTAAATATAATGGCTAGTTTCTCACAGTTAAGGAAACCTAGCATTTTTTTCTGACATAAGAAAAACATAATTTTTACACATATAACTGATAAGATGGAATGTTAAATCATAGGAACAATACTTTTTAATATCAGAATTGCTTTTCATTTAATGAGATGTTTCCACATATTAAAAGGAAGAGATTATGCCAAGTATTTATAGATAATAGAGGAAAACCTTGATTTATATTTCTCAAATATCTACTTTATATTTCTACCGATTTTTAATTGAAGAAATATATGACAAAATAGTTCATTAGCAATCCCTTACACTATTGAATCATACTAAATATTTTAAAACTATGGCATAACTATTTAAATAGCACTAATCATTTTATGTTCTCTAACAATGTTTCTTTAAATTATTACTGTGTTATGACTTAAATAATTTAATTTTTGCACAGTTATTTTGTCAACTTTACTGGGCATTAGATAAATAAGTTTAAATACTTCATGAAAAATGGAAGGTGAATGAGTTTATTTATCAAAGTTAAACTGAAATAACTGTACCAGAAGCTTTAAATTATTAATACTAGTGAGCATTTGTTCTGAAAAGTCATTGATGACAAAAAAATAGCAAGAATAGAGATGTGGTTATAGATGTACTAGAGAAATTCACTATGTGGAAACAATGACGGTGGCAATTTTTATGACCTGGTTAATATAATGATTCCTAGGTTTATAAGATGACAGTTTGTTTCTTCTTTTTCTAGGCTATTCACATAACATGGAAATAAACTCAGTTCCTAGATCACAAATTTCTACATGTGTGATTAGTTATCCTTCAGTAAAAATAAACCATTTGTCCACATTATTCTATAATTGTTTGCAAATATTCTATTACACACTTTATACTATGCTTATGGGATATTTTGATTGACTGCTTTCTTTCATTACAAGTTTAGTTTTGTCATCTTTTATAAGGTTGCTTGAATCTTCTATTTATTAAATAACTTACAATGTGTCTTACTTTGATTTTCTTTTACTTTTACTAATATTTATTTCCTATACATTTGTTAATAAATACTACTTTGGAATGTTTTCTATTCAAGAAGAGATATTTTCCCTTGTACTCCTTACCTTTGTAATGTGTATCATCCATATTCCAGTTTGGATACATTCCAAGATCAAATTTTAGTCAAATTGTTTAGGTTGTCTTTTCTAGATATATATATTTTTTAATTTCTAGTTCATTCTTGTTTGTTTGTTTTTTGTTGTTGTTTTGGTTTTTGTTTTGTTTGTTTGTTTTTTCGAGACAAGGTTTCTTTGTGTAGTCCTGGCTGTCCTGGAACTCACTTTGTAGACCAGGCTGGCCTCGAACTCAGAAATCCTCCTGCCTCTGCCTCCCAAGTGCTGGTATTAAAGGCATGTGCCACCACCGCCTGGCTAATTTCTAGTTCATTCTTACATTTTTTTTTTCCATGAAATTTCAGCATTTTTGGTTTTAAAGCTGGCCACGGCTTTTATGGTATATGTATCAGAATGTCCAAGTCCGTCCATCTGGGGTACTTCCTCCTTTACAGTCATCTTCAGGGAAGCTCATAACAGTATACTCTACTATTGTGGCTGGTCAACAAGATCTGATGAGTTCATCTTCAATGGAAACTATTAGGAAACAGTGGGAAGACAAAAGGAAGGATGAAGAAATAAGCACATTCAAATGAAGCCCTATGAACACAGATGTCAGCTGATTATAAGGGTAACTTACTATTTCTTTCATTTTCCAGAATCACTGATCTTTATTGGCTTAAACTCATTGTCTTATGAATGGTTGTTTCATATATTTGGGGCTTTAATTGTATCAGGAAGTCAGGAAGGCAGTTATATCTCATCCATAATAATTCTTCTAAACCTGATTCCCTGGTCAATTGTAAGTCACAAAGCCTTGATGAGAAGTATTATAATTTTCATATTCTTGCTTCCAAAATTTAGGGACTTATACAATGAGATAATGTTAATTCAGTAATAGACACCTATATACACATTCACACAAAAAACCATAAATTTTAGCACTTATTCATAAGTCTTGTTAATTTATGTCTAATTACCAATCATATTCTCCAGTACCTGTAATAATTTATTTCTATTTTTTTAAAAGATAGCCAACAGAAAGTTCCATATTGAAGGCACAAAGATTATACTTCAATCATAAGTGCCATCACTCTGCTGAAATAGAAAGAAAAACCTGTACATAAAACCTAGTGAGGGCACAATGGGAAAGATAATTAAACAAAAAACAATGTCTGTGATATTGTCTTTAGGCAATGCCTTACTCAAATATAGACATCCTTATAAATGAATGCTTTCATGGATATATTTTTTTCTTATGAAAATGTTTTTAAAGTCATCTGTCATAAGAAAACATTATTTTGAAGAATGATTTTGTTATATAGGTAGTTTCCTAGGCTAATTTATATGTATTTATTTGATTAACTAGTTCCTGGGAACTCTTTCTGAGAAATAGAGCAACTGTCTTCAACTGTAATTGTAGAAGTATCTTTTATTCACCTGTTGTAATGGTCATCTTTGAGACTTACTGCTGAATAAGCTTACTCTTTTTCATTCTTTCTGAATGCTGGCTGGCTAGTTGAAGTCAGCAATTACAGATCAATCTCCATTTTTAAGCTGACAGATTCATTCAGGTTTTTCTTGGCTTCTCATTGAATTGATGTACGTGGCCTAAAACTAACTCTAGTAATTTTTTCTAATCTTCTGGCTCCTTCATATTCTCTGGTTTCAACTGTCTCTGCACTGAATTGCATGAGTTCACCACAAACTCAACTCTCCTGTACTGCACTCCTTGCACTGACTCCCAACTGTCTCAATTGACTGATTAAACTCTACTGCACTGAACTTGACTGACCAAAGAGAACTGACTGACTCTCCCTGCAATGCTCATAAATAGCTGATCTTTCCTGTGCTATTCACACGAGAGTTGGGCATAACCTGTCTCTGACTCATTCTGTAAATCTTTCATCACTTTGTCCCTCACTTAGATGTCACACTCTGACATGGATGCATCCTTCCACAAACTAACTTTACCTACATTGTTAATGATTAAAGGAGTGTACTAAGGGTGTGTCTGTATTTCAATGAGCTCAAATAGACCTAGAAGAAATTAGATGTGGTCTCTTGCCAGTGTAGTCATGTTGCTAGATTAAATTTCTCTACGTATGTTGAAAAATGGGTATTATTAACAAAGTCTTGTTTCTGCTTCTTGTTTGAAAAACGAAGAATTTTGGTGATAGATTCTAGGATATATTTTTTTCCTATTTTGTTAGCCCTCTTTGTTAAATTAATTGGCCAAGGTGTTTCTATTTGGGCATTTTTCCCAGATACCTTCCACTAAGCTATACACATTGATATACGGTTTTTGTTAGTCTGTAGCATTGAACTTGGACACCTTAGCACACAAATTCCTTAAGACACAAAGTGTTCAAGTCTTGTTTCTTATAGAGTATCTGCAGAATCTAGTGAAGGTTGGTTTGAATCTATTTTTCAAATAGGAACTTTTTTAGAAGAAGCTAGATTCTAGATGATGACCTGCGGATGTCACAGCATGATATGAAAATTACATCTAAAAAAGAAAGAAACACCGAAGGATCATGATGGGTCAAGAGACCTTACAATTCTATGTCCATCCAATAAGCAGTCAGTTTTTCCATTTCACCTTCCTATAAATTTAATGATTGTCAATAAATCAGAGAGGAAGACCTTATTTTGCTCCCCATTCTAAAAAGGAATGAAGTATGCATACTTTGGTCTTGAATTTAATGTGTTTTGAAAATTGTATCTTGGGTATTCTAAATTTCTGTGCTAATATCCCCATATAAGTGAGTGCATATCATGTGTGTTTTTTGTGATTGGGATACCTCACTCAGAATGATATCCCATAGATGTATCCATTTGCCTAAGAACTTCATAAATTAATTGTTTTTAATAGCTGAATAGTACTCCATTG
Source organism: Mus pahari (assembly GCF_900095145.1). Taxonomy (NCBI): domain Eukaryota; kingdom Metazoa; phylum Chordata; class Mammalia; order Rodentia; family Muridae; genus Mus; species Mus pahari. Next base: position 7,964,744 of record NC_034593.1, on the reverse strand, counting down.
TGTAAATGTACAATATTTTCTGTATCCATTCTTCTGTTGAGGGACATCTGGGTTCTTTCCAGCTTCTGGCTATTATAAATAAGGCTGCTATGAACATAGCGGAGCATGTGTCCTTTTACCAGTTGGAACATCTTCTGGGTATATGCCCAGGAGTGGTATTGCTGGATCTTCCAGTAGTACTATGTCCAATTTTCTGAGGAATTGCCAGACTGATTTGCAGAGTGGATGTACAAGCTTGCAATCCCACCAACAAAGGAGGAATGTTCCTCTTTCTTCACAACCTCATCTGCTGTCTTCTGAATTTTTGATCATAGCCATTCTGACTGTTGTGAGGTGGAATCTCAAGGTTGTTTTGATTTTCATTTCCCTGATGATTAAGGATGTTGAACATTTTTTCAGGTGTTTCTCAGCCCTTCGACTTTACTCAGTTGCGAATTCTTTGTTTAGTTTTGTACCCCATTTTTAATAGGGTTATTTGATTTTCTGGAGTCCAGCTTCTTGAAAACACTTGGTGGAACTTGTGGCTCTAGGTATATTTGTATCAGAAGATGGCCTTTTTGGTCATCAATGGGAGGAAAGGCCCTTGGTCCTGTGAAGGCTCTATGCCCCAGTACAGGGGAATACCAGGACCAGGAATGAGAGTAGGTGGGTTGGGAAGCAGGGGAGGGTTGAGGGGATAGGGGATTTTCGGAGGGAAAATTAGGAAGAGGATAACATTTGAAATGTAAATAAAGAAAATATCTAATATAGTTTTTTAAAAAAGATCTTATTTTGCTCTTCAGGCTAGGTAACCTTTTGGAAAACTGAGACCACAGAAGTTCTGTAATCTTTCTGTACTTTTCTTGCATTTAGGGACATCATTGATAAGATTTAACTGTAGCTCTGTGATAAGATTTTAACTGTAGCCTAATAGGCAAAAGCAATGATAAGACTGGATAACACAGTGGCCTGACTTTGTAAGGAACTTGTCTAGCTTTTTCCATCTCTGGTTATTGGAAATGGATAAGTGAAAAGGTTAAGCAATTTAGAGTAATAAGTGGAGGAGATGTACCAGACATAGGTCAGGAGTTCTTACTTCTCAAAAACCAATTCTAGGGAGATGACATTTTTTTTTTTTTTTTAGGAAAAAAATCAATTTTATTTCAAGGCCAGCTGTGAGAAAATGAAATATAAAATCAACAAAATTAAGGCTTCAGAAACTGATAGGTCCAATGGGCTTTTGTTACTAAGAAGAAGATATAATGAGCTGGAAAAATACAGGCCAAGCAATGTCATCATTTTATACAGTATGTACATTTACTTTTAGCTGAGGATTTACAATTGACTTTGCACTCCTCAGGTAGTTTTCATTAGATTATGTTACTGCTCTACATGTTAAGCATCACTGCAGTTTACAGATACTAATATAGTGACCTTAGAAAACTCAGAAGAAAGAATACAGTATCACATACCTTCATGTCCTTTGTATAGTTTGTAGATCATCTAGTGTACTGGCTAGTTTTGTGTCAACTTGACACAGCTGGAGTTATCACCAAGAAAGGAGCTTTAGTTGGGGAAACGCCCCCATGAGATCCAGCTGTGAGGAATTTTCTCAAATAGTGATCAAGGGGGAGAGGCCCCTTGTGGGTGGTGCCATCTCTGGGCTGGTATTCTTGGGTTCTATAAGAGAGCAGGCTGAGCAAGCCAATAAAGAACATCCCTCCATGGCCTCTGCATCAGCTCCTGTGTTCTGACCTGCTTGAGTTCCAGTCCTGCATCCTTTGGTGATCAACAGCAGTATGGAAATGGAAGCCAAATAAACCCTTTCCTCCCCAACTTGCTTCTTGGTCATGATGTTGTGCAGGAATAGAAACCCTAACTAAGACATCTAGTTATCTGGTTTCTGTAAATGTAAAGAAAGAACGATTAAGAATTCATGACTTAATTATTTAGACATAACTGCTGGCTACAGTCACAATCATGCACAAGCTAGAATTGCTAAGAGAACTAAGGAGAGAAAGATTTCAGAGTGTGACTCAGGATACATTTATTATAGGACATATGAAAAACAGGCGTGGAACCTGAACTGTGTCTCAAGAATTCCATGACTGAACTACACTGCTACCCTGTTTATTTTATTTGTTTGTTATTAAAACTCTTTCAGTGAGTTATATGTGATGGATTTAGTTCTACAAAGCCTAACTTAGTTATCAGTTTTCTATTATTTATTCATGGTGACATTACTTCAAAATTTCCGTATCTGAATAACTGATTTTATTTACTGTTCTTTACAATACCAGCAGTTATTCTAAATTTCCTTCTAAAAGAAAAAAAGCATAATGATTTCTCTAGAGAATCTTAGCATGTGACTTCCTGCCTCTTACACATAAGTCCAGATGAAAGAATTCTAACTGTATTTAAATGAGCTTGTTGAAGCCCTGTCTTCCTGAAACTGGAACTACTTGCGTCTTCTTGTTAAATCAACCTAGTTTTTAATGGACAAAAATCTAATACTGGGGCCTAGTGTTTATGTAAAAATATTTCAAAAAAAGGTTTGCTGTCTGCTGATGGAATTGATTGCATAATGTGGGTCGGGGGATGGTGGTCTCTGGATGGCCTTTCCTTCATGCTCTGCTCCATTTATTTTCATGCATTTCCTTTAGACAGAGAAAATTCTGGGTTAAAAAACTTTAGATGGATCAGTGGCCCCATCCCTCCACTGGGGGACATGTCTATCTAATGGAGGTAGTCTCTTCCGGTTCCATCTCCCTGCTGTTGAGTATTTCAGTTAATATCATCCCCCATTGGGTCCTAACAATGGGTTTCTTATATTCATCTTCTACCAATTACAGTAACATGACTGTCTTTAGTTGTTCATGGAGCTCAAAATCGTTATGTATCTTGAAATTGTGAACAAACTGTTGAGTAGACATGGACTAAAAGATCCTTATTAATAGTTTAGTTCAATGGAGATAATTGTCTCATGGTCTGAACATTTTACTTTTTGAAGTTAATTTCTTAGTTTTCCTATTGGCACTTTTACTTCTTGTATAGTTAATAGTCTATTGAGTAAAGCAGGATTGTATACAGGAATTGCTTTTTTAATATTATGCAGAAACAATGAATAAAATCACCAAATAAATTTGGAAAGCATAACATTGCCACTAGATTTTTCCCACCCTAATATGTCAAAGAATTAACAGTAGAAATATGGTTGCACAAGAAGGTAATAAAATAGGGAGGACTGACAGTCTGAAAACAGCTAAGTTATTAAGTTGAGATTCATGATTGGCTCTTTTTTTCCCATTAATTTTTTTTTTTATATTTTTCCTTGATATTTTCTTCAATTACATTTCAAATACTATCCCCTTTCCTAGATTCAGCTCAGAAAATCCTCTATATCCTCTCCCTCCCCCTTCTCTGCAACCCACCCACTCCTGCTTCCTGGCCCTGACATTCCTCTATACTGGGGCATAGAATCTTCACAAGACCAAGGGCCTCTACTCTCATTGATGGCCAACTAAGCCATTCTGTGTTACATATGCAGCTAGAAACAGGAGTCCCACCATGTGTTTTCTTTGGTGGTTTAGTCCCAGGGAGCTCTGGGGGTTACTAGTTTGTTCATATTGTAGTTCCTCCTATGGGGCTGCAAACCCCTTCAGTTCCTTCGGTGTTTTCTCTAGCTCCATAATTGGGGGCCCTATGCTCCATCCAATAGACGACTGTGAGCATCCACTTCTGTATTTGCCAGGCACTGGCATAGCTTCACAGGAGACAGCTATATCAGGGTCCTGTCAGCAAAATCTTGTTGGAATCTGCAATCGTGTCTGCGTTTGGTGTTTGTTTATGGGATAGATACCTGAGTGGGGCAGTCCTTCCTTCTATATCAGCTCTGAACTTTGTCTCTGTAACTCCTTCTATGGGTATTTTTTTTCCCCTTCTAAGAAGGATCAAAGTATCTACACTTTGCTCTTTCTTTTTCTGAGTTTCTGGGCTAATATTCACTTATTAGTGAGTACATATCATGAAAACCAAATAACCCTATTAAAATATGGGGTACAGAGCTAAACAAAGAATTCTCAACTGAGGAATACCAAATGGCTGAGATGCACCTGAAAAACTGTTCAATATCCTTAATTATCAGGGAAATGCAAATCAAAACAACCCTGAGATTCTACCTCACAAGAGTCAGAATGGCTAAGATAAAAAATTCAGGTAACAGCAGATGATGGTGAGGATGTGAAAAAAGAGGAATATCCCTCCATTGCTGGTGTGATTGCAAGCCGGGACAACCACTCTGGAAATCAATTTGGCAATTCCTCAGAAAATTGGACTTAATACTACCAGAAGATGCAGCAATACCACTCCTGGGCATATACCCAGAACATGTTCCAACTTGTAATAAGGACACATGCTCCATTATGTTCATAGCAGCGTTATTTAATAGCCAGAAGCTGAAAAGAACCCAGATGTTCCTCAACAGAGAAATGGATACAGAAAATATGCTACATTTACACAATGGAGTACTACTCAGCTAATAAAAACAATGAACTTATGAAATTCTTAGGCAAATGGATGTATCTGGAGGATATCATCCTAAATGAGGTAAACCAATCACAAAAGAACTTACATGACTGTCTCTTTTTAAAGAAACCTTTAATTACCAGATTTCAATCCCCCGTAAGCCTCAAAGACTTTAAGGCCTCAGGTGAGCAAAGTCCTGAGAGATTGCTTCCTTATTCTAGGCCATGACCTTTACAGTACTTGTCTGTGAATCTCCTACACACTTTCTCAATGTGTTTGATATGCGAATCTTCCTAAATGCCTCGATGGTTTTCACAGAAAAAGGCTCTTTCTCAATCTACTTTTCTGTGATAGTTTCACCAAGGGAATCCTAACTGATATCTATAGAACATTTCCCCCCAAACACAAAGGAATATACCTTCTTCTAAGCACCTCACAGAACATTATCCAAAACAGACCTTATAGTCAGTCACAAAGATTGCCTCAACAAATTAAAAATAAATTGAAATAATTGCTTATATAGTTTAAGACCACCGTGGATTAAAGCTAGACATCAATAACGGAAACAACAGAAAGCCTACAAACTCATAGAAACTGAACAACTCTCTTATCACTTACCACTTGGTCAAAGAAGAAATAAAGAAAGAAATTAAAGTATTTCTAGAATTCAATGAAAATGAAGGCACAGCTTACCCAAACTTCTGGGAACACAGTGAAAGCTGTGCTACAAAGCAAGTTCATAGCACTAAGTGTCTTCATAAAGTAGAGGTTCTTGTGCTAGCTATTTACAAATACAACAGACACTCTTGAACAAAAAGAAGCACACACATCCAAGAAGAATAGATGGAAAGAAATAATCAAACTCATGGCTAAAATCCAAAAATTAGTAACAAAGAGAACAATACAAAGAATCAATGAAATCAAGAGCTGATTTGAGAAAATTAACAAAATAGACTAGCCCTTAGCCAAAATAACTAAAGGGCAGAGATATACCAAATTGATAAAATTGAAAACCCAGTTAAAATTTCCAAATCTTCTAAGATAACAGGAGTAAATATCCCCAAGTCATGAAGCTTTCTGCTGTTCCAATTGCAGAAGAAGAGTTTGCCTTTTCTCTAGATATATCTAACAAAATAATCTGTGATATCTTCCCAACACAGATCTTAAGCATTCCCCTGTCCGTCCATCATAATTTATTTCAAAATGAGTTCTAGTTTCTGCTTTCAATCTCAAAAGCTTTAAATGTTTCCCTTCGCTTTTGTATTACCTGGCTTATAGGACTCTTTCCTTGACACCAGTGATATAACACTGATTCTTGAGTTCTTACTTGATAATCTTCTCACCATTTAGGCACTATAGAAGGATATGTCCTCTTTCCATAGCTCATTCCTCCCATTCACTATATTAATGTTTGTATAAGAGAAAAATCTGAAAATCAATGAATGATATATATATATATATATATATATATATATATATATATATGTATTATTTTTCACATTTCCATTATCACTATTTTCTGCTTTCATCCAAGTCTCTAAAAAGTCAACAAAATATAAATATATATTTTATAAATGTAAATATAATGTAGTAGAATATGTTAATAAACAACATCTCAATTGAACATACAGTTCTGTGTATTGGGTAAAAATGTAGATTAGGGTATCCTACAGAAGAAGGAAAAATGATGATAGGAGCCAGAGGGGTCAAGGACACCACAAGAAAACCTACAAAATCAACTAGCCTGGGCTCAAAGGGCTCAAAAAGACTGCACTAACAATCAGAGAGCATACATACAGAGACCCCTGCATACATGCTATGAATATATAGCTTGGTCTTCTTGTGAAACATCTAACAGTGGGATCAGGGATTGTCTTTGACTCTTTTGGGAGCTTTTGCTCCTACAGGATTTCCGCATTTAGATTTAATTTGATAGAAGGAACCTAGTCTCATTGCAACTTGTTATACCATGCTTAGTTGCTATCTCTAGGAGGCTTGCACTTTTCTGAAGTTAATCTGGGGGAGAGGGCATGTGGAAGAGAGATACCAGGAGGGAGAAGAAACTGAGGTGGTAATGATGTATTATATGAGAAAATAATAAATAAATAAATAAATAAATAAATAAATAAATAAGTTATCCTCATGTATACATCTCATATTACACGTTCATGAGTCCTAACACATATTTCATCATATTCCATTATAATTTAATACTGCAAAATAAGTCACATGAATACCGTTTGCAGATTGTTTCTTTAAAAAATGTAGTGATTCCCAATTTCTTGAAAAAGTTTTCGAATTATTTATTCATTTCATTTAGTTAAAACATTTGCATAATCTTTCCCTTCTCAATTGTAATTCTATTTTTCATTACTATTCTACTGTTTTGAGATTGTAATGGAATGAGATAATTTTCCTCTTCCCTTTTCTGCTTGACAGTTTTTCCTACACTGAAGGCTGAAAGGAAGGGGCCTCAATTAAGAAGATATCTCTATAAGATATGCCTGTAGTCAAGCCTGTAGATCATTTTCTTAATTATGAATTGATGAGAGACGACCCAACTTCTATTGGGTGGTGCCATCCCTGTGCTAGTGAATTTATTGGCTGATCATGCCATGGCAGGCATCCCACCATGGACAGTGCATCAGCTCCTGCTTCCAGGTTCCTGCCCTGCTGAAGTTTCTGTCCTAACTTCATTTGATGAGGAAGTATAATATGGAAGCATAAGCAAATAAACCCTTCCCTCCCACAAGTTACTGAGATCATGGTGTTTCTTCCCAGCAATAGTGACTCTATGATAGATTTCTTGATTACCTCCAAATCCTTTCACCTACTCCTTCTTACTCTTTTTCAAATTCATAGCTTCTTTACATGCATATATGTATTGTTTATTGTTTATTGTTTACACACGCATATATATAAATATATATACATACATATATACATACATACATGCATGCATACAAAGGAAAATAATTATGGCTAGCTTACAGTTTCAAAGTCTTAGTCCATTATCACGGTGGGAACCATGGCAGCATATAGGCAGACTTGGTGCTAGATGAACCAAAAGTTCTACATCTTGATCTAAAGGCAACAGAAGAGGTTTAGAATTCCACACTGGGCATAGTTTGAGCTTATATACGATACCACAAAGCCCACCTTCACAATGATCCACTTTATCCAACAAGGCCAAACCTACTTCAATAAAGCCATACCTCCTAATACTAGCACTCCCTATGTGCCAATCATTCAAATACATGAATTTATAGAGGCTATACCTATTGTAAGTATACACACACATATATAAGAATATACATATATACATATATATGAATATACACGTATATATATATATATATATATGTATATGTATGTATACAATTAGCTCAATATGTATATTATTTGTCTGTTTTCAGGGTTGGACATTTGGTAATAGATAACTAAGGTTTTCTATCTTTTATGTTCATTACAGTGACAGTAGGGATGTTTAATAAATATACAATCACAGGAATAATTTAAGAGAGGTGTTTTAAGTTTTTTTTCAATCTTATCTTTCTGGCATGCTCTGCTTTTATGGCCCAGTTGCATAATTAGTCTTCATCTTTATGGCTGTAATATTTTTCTAGTCATAACTAACTCTTGAAACTGAAGATATAAAAAAAGTTAATATTTTGTATTTCATTTAAAAATAACATGTCTAATTATATGCCTATATGAGATTGATTTCCTTCTCCTTACTCTTGACAAGAGAAAGTTCTTTGAAATCTCATAACTTTCTGCCAAGCTCTGATTCTCATAGATTTACACAAAAATCATGATGATTTATGGTATAAATAATATAATACAAGCAGTATGGATATTTCTTCATAAAACACATATCCTTTCTGTAATACTAAAGGACTTAGATGATAAACTGTGCAAGTAAAAATGAGAAAAATTTGGTTTCTTCAATGCTATTGTTATAAAAGTTCATGCTCTGTAAAGGGTGGACGTAGTTTAGTTGTCTGGGGCTTTTCTAATACCACAGTATCTAGAGTTAGACCACAGATCAAGATAGAATATTAACAACTGTCTGATAAAGAATTGAAATTTGAGCAAATAATTACTTTACTTTCAATTAATGTTGGCATTCAATTATTGCTGAAGCTTTTACAAGATATATCTTCACTATTACCATAAGACTTTCTTATACTTTATATGATCACCTTTAAAATGAGGGCATAGATTTCCATTTTAGAGTTAACATCCATAGGACATTATACAGTCCAAAATTTTTATTTGTTATTTATGTATCCATATATATGAAATTGTTCTTCAAGGAGAGGTACAGATGATTCCTTATCTATATTTTTGTAGATTTACCAATTTATGCATGAAATCTTCATCCTTAGATAAGAAGAAATGAAGATTGGAGGTGCATGCCTTTGCTTATGTGAACTAACCCCAAATACTACTTTTCCCATAACCATAGGTCATCAGACAGAAAACTGATTACTAGTAAGAGCTAAAGGAGAGTTCAATGGTGAGAAGCACTAATTCTTTCATAGGTGTGGGTAGCATTTGGAGACAGAGTGGGGTACAAATATATGGCATATGAAAATGTTACTACATGCGACATTAAAATAGACCAATGTATATTTTTAATATTTCTTTACCAGAGGAGTAGTTAAAAGAAAAACTTCATAACTCTAATGTGGTGAATTATAGGATATGAGACATGTTTCCATTCTGGCTAGGATGGAAACTATGTTTCATGATGACTAGGATAAACTTTAAACCTGGGAAATAGAAAGTCTGGGAATGATTAGACCATTACAGGTATCTAAGAGGGTAGAAGGACTGTCTCCACTTGGCAGATGTCTAGAAATCTTATCAAAGATTTTTCTGTTCAGTCAAACAAAAGAAAAGAGTGGGGAGGATCACAAGGGAACATTTCAAATTAGTCCCCACTTTTGTAACATAAGGTTTACTTACCAAATTTAGATTTACCTGAAACATCTAAATGAAAATTATTTTAAAAAGAGAGAGGACAATTATTCTGACAAATGAATCAAAGTAATTTTGGAATTTATAATGTCTATGAACATTTATTCTAAAATAGAAATTCATCACTCCATTTTAAAAGCAATCCAACAGAGTTTAAGAAAATCTTGTTGTAATACTGAAGGCTTATCTTATAAAGACTTGAGGAATCAGTGCATGCTAAGAGTACTTAAAAGTAAAATAATGATTTGTTGAAATTTCAGTTAATTCAAACCAATTAAAATATGTAGGTGACTTATATTTTTGATTGAGTTAGGGTAAAATACATAACGCTTTTGTTGTGGTGTTGGTGTTGGTGGTAGTGCTTCTTCTTCTTCTTCTTCTTCTTCTTCTTCTTCTTCTTCTTCTTCTTCTTCTTCTTCTTCTTCTTCTTCTTCTTCTTCTTCTTCTTCTTCTTCTTC
>NC_034593.1:7933056-7954777 GCF_900095145.1 Mus pahari | reverse complement strand
TCCTCCTCCTCCTCCTCTTCCTCCTCTTCCTCCTCCTCTTCCTCCTCCTTCTTGTAGCATATTCAAATGTATCCTATTACCCTTGCCTAGACCGTTAATAGAAAAAAATAATTATTTTTCTGTGAAACACATTCAAACAACTGATGACAGTGATTCCGTAAATGTCCTGTTTACTATGTAAGTTGCCTAAAATGATAATCAGTTTCAACTGAAATATATTGCTATAGTGCCTATAAGCATCTAAAGTTTATTCTTTGTACCCACAAAAGATATATTTCTTTCATAAGATGGTGCTATTGGCTCTGATTCATGGATGCTCTTCATTTTGCCAATGAACTCTTTAAGCATAGCATGGCTAAGGAAAAACAAACTAGTGAAATCACGTAACTGGTTTTAAATTTTCTGCTGAGAAATATCACTTATCATTTGCACAGGTCATCTTCAGAGCCACAAGCTAACATTGAAGAAAATTCTATGAGGAATATAAGCCTTTTAGAAGGAAATGCAAAAATAATTGGAAATGATAACAAAATATATGACACTTTGATTCCTTAATCATTTCCCTCCCTGGTACACTGGCTAGCACTATCCTTGGAACAGAATGGTAACTACTTTGAGTTAATGACTTTTATCTCTCAGTTTATGCTTACTCAAATGTTATTGTTCCTTAACATTTGCTTCTTTCAAAAACAAATGTAATTTAGGAGCCATTGTACTTAGAAATGTCCTTGCTAGAGGACAGTACAATAAACTGAAAACTTTACTTCCTTTGACGTATGGTTTGTCTTTGAATGCAATTTCAGATTGCATTAACTCTTTGTATTTTTCCATCTTATTATTAATATATAATAATTTCAATTAAAAAGCTTTACATTGTATATTTTGGCATATAGCTTTTATGTACATAAAATATTAGGTCTTAAGAGCAGAATGTAACTTTCACCAGTTTTGAATCACATTTATTTAATTGATCAAATTTACCGAGATGATGTCGTTTCCAATGCAGAACTTCTGTCACACATCACAACTCCCTGATGTTGAATCATGCCTTTTCAGGTTCGGCAGAATGCAAAGCAAAAGTCATATATAAGTATCCCATCATAGAGTATTCTATAAGAGAAGATGAAAGCTATGTGTTCCTATATTTTTCAGTGATGGTTCCACAAATATGGTTGTTTTCCTGTACATGATCTCTAAATGGGTATATAGGTATACTACAAATGGCATGCCATCTTTACTTTTACAGAGAATGGCATTAATAAGGCCATAAAATCTGTCTTGTTATTCATTTACAATTTCCACTATTTATGAAAATTACTTAACATAGCTGACTTAATAAGATTTTATTTACCCAAAGTTTTTTGTTTTGTTTTTAGTACTTTTGTGTTTTTTTTGTAATATATGCAAGTATGAACTTCTTTCCTAAATCTTAGCTGAGGCATTTGTATGTTAAATAAGTTTTTACATTTTGCTAAAGGGATATTAGACATATGATTGGTAAAAGTAACATTTTCTTTGCAGTTATTATCGTTTGGTTAGGTAATCTAAATAGATTTCTTTGTATCTATATATCAACTCATTGCCCTCTCACCTACCTAAACACCCTGTTGAGTTAACTTTTCATTTCTCTGTTAATACATTGAGCAATGTAAATGTAAGTGAATTACGTATAATACATTTTCTTAGTCTATCAAGTAAAATATTTTACTAGACAAAAGAAATATGATAATATATATATTATCATTGTACCTTTTAAAAATCATTTAAATTACAGTACAAGGAACCCATTTTATTCTAGAGCCAAAACCAAACATTATTTCTACTTTCAAAGATCAGATAAGAGTGGGACATATTTGAGGATGACTCTCTTTGTCTTTCCCATAGCAAATAAAACTTAATTTTTAAAAGATATTTCTACATAGTCTTCCAATTATATCTCTGTAAATTATATCTTTTGTTGGTTTTGCTGTTATTTGGTTGTGAAGACGGGGTCCTTTTCCATAACTCTTACAAGCCTGGAGCTCCTTACACAGACTGTGCTGCTCTCAAATTTTCAATCTTTATTTATTTTAAAGGACTTTGAAACAACCTTGACATCCTAGTCCAAAGAAGAGAGAACAGGTAAATGGATACTGGCATAATTTAGTTTTACCTTAGGAAATCACTGCTTTACATGAGCATATTGGTATGCATACAATTTTAAGCTCACTGACTTAATTTCATTAATGAAATATGTAGTTATTTATGTGTACATTTATAAGTGCAGATAAATTCAAATCTAGAAAGAGAAGCCATGTAGAATACTAAGGAACCTAAACAAATCATAATGGTTGATCAGATACCTAGGGTCAGGACTGGAGAGGATAGAGTGATGCAAATGATGAGGAATTATGGGGATCTCAAAAGCACAGGGGCAAGTCAGTTGTGCAGAGTACAGTTTATAGACTAGTAAGAGCCAAATCTTAAAAAGAAAAACAAAACAAAACAAAACAAAACAAAACAACCCATTAGTTATGGCTCCAAAATCTTCATGTTAAAATCCTAACAGGGGGCATTTGGATAAATGTCACTATAGAGAAATTAAATTTAAATGAGATTATAAAAGTGAGATCCTAAACTGTACTGTGGAGAGAGATACAAGAATGTTATATATGTGTAAAGGAAAATCTGTGTGGAACTGTAGGGTTATGGAGATTTGTTAGCTGTGAATAGAGGAATAATCAGAAGCTATCTCATCACCAGCTTCATCAATGTCTGCACACTTACAATATTTCTCTCCATGGAAGTGGAGAATTTATAAACTTTAGATACTTCTGGAAGAAAAGATAGAATGATGCTTAGTTATTATTGAGGTCAAGAAAAGTGGGTGTATTAGAACTTCCATTTACTTGCTCTGTTTGCTGAAGATGACAATGAGGATGCTCATGATTTCCTAGTTCTTAGAACTGCCCAACATATGGCTGTATGTCAAGACCCCTAGCACAGAAAGTCTTCAGACATACTGACCTATGATATAAATTTGTCTGATGAAACAAGGTCCTTTGCCTTATCATGGAAACTGAAGATGACTAATGCACAGAGCAAGTTAGCAACACAAATGTTATTCTAGTATTTTCCTCATGAAGAAATGATGGAGCTTAAAATTGATTTTCAGAATCCAACATTTCACGAGATGCAGGGTTATGGTCAGTAAAATAGATTTTAAAAGGAGGTATGTGTTAATCAGTGGGTGAGTAGATGATCAATCAGCCTAGTATGGTTAAGATAAATAAAGGATGAGAATTATGAATAATATCTGAACATTTTATGTGTGTAATATAAGATGTAGCATAACAAGTGATCAAGTTCAAATGGCACAATATTCACCTTACAGTTTCTATAAAATTGTACAATGTGCTAGGGTTCACTGGTAAGGCTTAATTCAATGTGCTGGGCAATAGTGCAGTCTGTGAAATTCAGTAATTTTCTATAAGAACATCAGAGCTTCTATTATCTTCAAAATAATCAAGGGAAAAAACTCTCAATGATTTAATATTCTTTTTTTTTTTTTTTTTTTTTTTGGTGATAAAACTCTCTGAGCAAGAGAAACTTGTGGAGAAAATGATTTCCTTGTCTTACAATTTCAGGTCACTGTCAGAAGTTATTCAGAAGTCAAGGCAAAACTCAAGCAGGAACCGATGTAGAGACCAAGGGTGTAATGCTTCTTATTGGTTTCCTCAATGGTTCATGCTCAGTTAGCATTCTTGTACTTCCCAGATCCACCTGCCTAGATATAGTTCTTCCTACCATGGGCTATGGAAATAGTGTGCCCTTCCACATCAATAGCCAGTCAAGAATGTCTTTCATATATAGGGTCACAAGCCAATTACATTGAGGTGATTTATTCAGTTGAGGACCCTTCTTCTCTAATATTAACCTGCTTGTGCCAAGTTGACATTGAACACCAACCAGGGCAATGCCATAAATAAGGAATAACATCAGGTTATTCAAGCACTCTGAGATAATTTCTCTTTCAATAAAAATCCAAGTCATCTAATTTGCCCTCACAATGACATAACAGAAACCTTTGTAGCCACTTCAACTATATAGTCACAACATGAAGTGCAACATCTTTCTAAGTCTATAATTGCCTTCTGGGAAAGGGTAGGTTGGGCATGCATACCAAATGTGCTGATCCTGGTGGACATTTCTTTAAAGGAGAAACAAAATGTAACTTTATATGTCTATAATATACACCATATTGTAATACCTATATATAGTCTCTAAACGTTACTTATCAATGAACAAATTTTCAGCTAGATTACTTTGTTCATATATACTTAAAGAATGAATTATAATATCTGATCCACTATAATTATAAATAATCTAACAACTTCAGACATATAAAGAAGTAAATGTAGATTAAAGCTTTAAAATCTTTAAAGGTAAATATGAAATAAATTGAAAGATAAATATGAAAAAAATTGAAAAATGGAAATAATGTACTTTTAAGATTTATTCTACTTAAAGTATATGAATATTTTGTGTGAATTGTGTGTGTGTGTGTGTGTGTGTGTGTGTGTGTGTGTGTGTGTGTTTGTGTATATCTTGTACCCATAAAAGTAAAAGAGCAAGTCCAATGCCCTAGAACTGGAATCCCAGAGATTTGGATGACTGTGTATACCCTGGGGACTGAATGCAGGGCATAAAGAAAAAAATACCGATCCAGAGTATTTACTCAGCAGCAAGACTTCTGCCTACAGTCATCTAAACTAAATCTCAAAAACACTGGGCCTTTTCTTTTCTGTTTTTTTTTTTTTCTTGTTTTCCTGCAAACACCAAATTCGAGTATTCCAAAGATGGACTTTTGGCTGATTATCAAGAGTTTTAGGCTAACTTATAACTAGTGATGTCAATTGTGTGTATTCATATCATTTTCTAAGTTGACACTATATATGACATAGCTTTCTTTACTGCTTTTGACTTGACAGATTGGAAGAAAAGAGAAATCTCTTTTATATAGTAATGACCTAGGAAAAGAAAATTTTTTTATTGATCATTTTATTTATTTACATTTCAAATTCTATCGACATTCCGGTCCCTGCACTCGGGAGGCAGAGGCAGGTGGATTTCCTGGTTTCCTGTCTGAGAACCCTCCATCCCACCTCCCTTCTGCCTGCCTCCACGAGGGTACTTCCCCTCCCACAAGCCACCTCCTGCCCCACTGCCTTCACATTCCCCTACAATGGGGCATCAAACCTTCACAGGACTAAGAGCCCCATTGATGCCAGACAAGGTCATCCTCTGCTACATATGTAGCTGGACCCATGGGTCCCTCCATGTGTATTCTTTGGTTGGTGGTTTAGGAAATAGTTTTTGTAAGTAGTTATGCTTATTTTAAGAAAAATTTTGTTAAGTAATCAGTGCCATTTTGTGATTATTTATAAAGATTTAATAGAATTTCAGATTCCATCACAATAGTATGAAGGAAAACTTCAGGTTTGCTCCTCATATTTTTAAGAACTCTGATTGTCAGCACATTTCCAAAAAAGAGGCATTGAGAGAAAATTCATACATGCTAACAACCTCTTTCTATTTAAAACATTGCAGTGAACCTTAAAAATGTCAATTATAGTTGATACCTTAGGTTATTAAAATAATTCTTGTATGTTTAATGTGCTTATCATGTGTTTCTCTGTTTCTATATCTAAATATGCAATTATTTTGTCACCCCAAAACAAAACTGAATTGCTCATAGACAAATTTACAACCAAACATTGCATCATCTTTCAATATAATTAAATATTAGTTTTTGCTGTGTTAGCATTAATAATCCTCAATAACTCATTTGTCAAAATATGTCCCATCTTATACATTTATCAAATAATTATGTGTAATAGTGTAATTTTTTTTAGATCAACAAGATACCCATGTGATGTTTTTCAAAGATATGAAAATTAATATTAACTCAATAGCATAATTTCCAAAGTTTGGACCCTCTATTAAATTGCTACCTTTATTCTCTGAAAACTGTTTAATATATGCACTATTTTATTGCTTTTTGTAGTCTGCATGTAACTAATAATTACTACTTTACTTACAGAAATAGAAAAGCTGAATGCTGGTGAAAATTAAGTGAATAATCACTTCTCTATTTATGCTTTGAATTTTAGGATTAATAAATTTATTATTTAACAAGATAAGTACCTGGGTATATACAGGTAGATATCTGTGTTAGTGGAGCAAGAAAATAACTGATTATTTAGTATTAACATGCATAGATTGAATACATAGTGTTGATATATATATATATATATATATAAGTCTAGAACTTATATTCCAATATATTTCCTCTATATTCCACAGACATATAGAATAAATACATTTTCTTTTACATTTAATCAGTTGCTAGTTTTTATAATTTAACATAATAAAATAGATACCTTTTACTGGAATATATATTTTCATTAATTGTCTTTATAAA
The DNA here is from genome assembly GCF_900095145.1 of Mus pahari. NCBI lineage: Eukaryota > Metazoa > Chordata > Mammalia > Rodentia > Muridae > Mus > Mus pahari. Next base: position 7,948,314 of record NC_034593.1, on the reverse strand, counting down.
TCTGAGACCGGACAATTACAAGTATAACGTCAAACGGGGAAACTTAGAACATACTCATGATAAAAAAAAAAATGGTTCTGTCCCTATAGGTCAAAGGTAAATTCTTTGAATTACATAGGAAAGAACTTTGGTTCAATGAAAAATACCCAGATTATTGCTTAAATGGCAATAATTTAAAAATAAAAATTAACAAAATTTAGCTTGGAATAGAAAGGGCTGTAATTTCTCTTCTAAAATACTTATTTATCTTTTTCAAACAATATATTTTATCATGTTCCCCCCATGTTAGAACCTAAATTTAGTTCTCCCTCTCCCTTTTCCCCCACTCCAAAACTGAAAACAAAAGAGAATGAAACAAAACCAAACAAATACTGTTATAAATTTCTATAGTGTTGAGTGTAAAGAAGGAATTGTCAAAGAGTTACAAATTGGTACACAAGAGCAGCAATAGTCTTAGAATTTGATAAAATAAAACTTATGAATATTACTTGGTAACAATTTTTAAGGTCAGTGTAGAGATTAAATAAAATAATTTCTTATATAAAACACAAAAATAGCAAGGAAGCTGGAATGTACTGTGAACTCTAGGGGAAAAAGAAAGAGCCACTTGTTACTACAAATCACACCTATTATAATTAAGATAAAAATGAAGGCAACGTGTGTCTTGTATAGCAAGTACTGTGTTATTTTGGATTTATTTAATATTAATGATGTAATAAGGCAATATCTTCTAATATAATTCTTGTACTCAGATGATGTGACCTTTGAAGTTGGGGCAGGACAAAAGGGTTTTCATGTCCACATGGGAGGCACTGAAAAATCTACCAGGTATACATGGTTTCCAACCACACATAAATCATGATCATCATCATCATCATCATCATCATCATCATCATCATCATCATCCAGTTTTAAACTTAAATAATTTGAGAAGCATCAATTATTAGTATGCCACTGTGATTTAGTCAATTTATTACTTTTTTAATGATCATTATTTTAAAGACCATTTCCCTTAGGATAATAATAACCCATCCAACATTTTGCAGAGTTCATGTCATTTTCCATCTCTCAACGTAAGCAAAATTTGATTTGAGCTCACCTGCTATTCTGTATGTAATGGAATATCAGTGAAGATCATTCTGTCCATGTCATAAATGGAAAAAAAGATGTATAATGTTAATGGATAAATGGCTGGTTTTCAATTCCTTAAAAAACATAATCAGTCTAAGAAACTGTAAAAATGGCACCCCAAAGTATCTCGATACTGAACTAAATTAATTGGCATAATCAGGTGCATTGGTGACAGTCAGTTTAAGAGCAGAAAACTACAGAGGAATACACACTTGGATGCCCAGGATGGTCAATGAAGCATTAGGTCTGAGGTTGCTTTATCTACTGTGGATGCATACTTACATGTAGATATTTGTGGTTAACAATTCTCTTGGATTTATTCAAATCAAATGCATTACTTGAGGGGTAAATTCTTATTCATTTAATATCACTAAGGTCTGCTTTGATATGTTATGATTTAGATACCACTGTTGACAAATTACAATACAATAATATGGAATATGGGAACACTTCTCCATTGCTGGTGGTAGTACAAACTTGTACATCCACTATAAAAAACAATATGGTAGTTTTTCAGAAAGTTAGAAGTTGATCTCACGCAAGACCCATCTGTACCATTCTTGGGCATATAACCAAAACCACTTTATCCTACTCTAAGGTCACTTGCTCTGCCACATTTATTGCTGTAATAGTCATACTTTACAGATTTTTGGAACCAATCTAGATGTCCCTCAACAAAATACTATGTAAAGAAAATGTGCTACAGTGACACAATGGAGTTTTAATTGGCTGTCAAAAATGATACTGACATTTTACGGTAAATCTATGGAAATAGAAAAATCATTCTCAGTAAGGTCCAGAATGACAAGTATGGCATATTGAAGTGGAAACTTAAGGATTCTTTAGAAAGTCAGTTGTGTTGCATGGTGTTTTACTGGAGCAAACATATGAAGAAGTGTTTTCCTGAAGTGGACACGGCTGAGAGGCCAAGGGAGACTTGTGAAGGAATATTTCCCTGAAGCTGACACAAGAGAAAGGATGTTCTGCTATAGCAAGCATGTGAAAGGCCATGTGATGAGGGATTCATTGCTAAGGACATGCATATTGGTCTACCTTACATTGTGCAGTTGAGCGTCACTTGTTGGGACTCCATAGAGAGAAATTCACCAAAAGACTTCTGGTATGGTGCTTCAGGTTTTTGCTGCTTCCGCTGACTCTGGCTAATTGGCAATGTGATGTCAGCTGACACATATATGTTGAAGCAATATACAGGCTGAGGCAAGCCTCATGGATGAATTGTGATGTTTGGAGGGAGTATAAAAGGACTTACAGACAGTGACAGAGGCTAAGCTTGGCTTGATGGTACAGCAAGCTCTGCAATGCTTGTTGGTTTCACATCTTTGCTGATCTTCACTTTGCTGAGAAGCACAGCCAAGAACTTTTCCCAATGTTTCTATTGGTCCTGATCCCTCCTACTGACTTGTGCTGGAATTGCTGTTTGCCAGACAAGACAGCGAACATAAGTTGCTCCAAAGATCTACTTCTAAACAGGTCTACTTCACCCATATGAAGTAGACCTGTTTAGAAGTGGAACTTTGGAGCAACTTATGTTTTTTCTTTCTTTTCCATTACCTCTTGTGGGTGGTGGGCTAAAAGAAAGGCTAAAGCATATAAGAACCATCATTAAAAGTAGACTTTGAAAGAATTAGAACTATAATATGTATTCATTTATATGTGGATATTAGCTGTTAAGTCAATGATAATCAATCTATGATTGGTAGAACCACAGAGGGCAGGTATAGTATAAGCAATTAGAGGGAACACATAGATACAATGAGAAAATAGAAATACAAAGGGTAGTTATGGATAGAAGTGGTATGGAAACTGGAGGAGCAAATGGAAAGAAATAGGGGTTAGTTTTGTGAGAGGTAATTTCAGGATAGTTCCTTTTCCTATATATTTTAGTATATTTGGTATAGAAATGTACTCAGAATGCTCTTAAAAGAGAAACACAAATACTAACTGTGGCGGTTTGAATAAGCATGGCCCACATAGGCTCAAGTGTTTGAATGCTTGGCCGATGGGGTATGGCACTATTAGGAGCTGTGGCCTGTTCGAAGTAGGTGTGGTTCTTCTTGAGGTAGCATGTTGCTATGGTTGTGGAACTTGATATTTCCTAGTGCTCATGTCCACCCAGGGTGGAATCAGAGCCCCCTACTGTGTGCCTGCACAAAACAGTCTCCTTCTGTCTGCCCTTGGATCAAGATGTAAAGCACTTGAGTTTTCTAGCACCAAGTCTGCTATATGATGTCATGTTTTTGACCATGACGATAATGCACTGAACCTCTGAAACTTTAAGCCATTCCCAATTTTAAGGTTCATAAGAGTTGCCTTGGTCATGTTATCCCTTCACATGAAACACTAAGGCACCAGCCCAATCAGAAAATACTAAAATTACTCTGGTATACTATCTTCAAGATATGCTAGGGCTATGTTGGCACAAAACTTGTGTGAGCAACCAATCAGTAACTGATTAGTATTCAGGCCTACTCCACAAGATGAAACCCATTGTACACACTACTACAAAGACGAAGAACCAGAAAGTAGATAGCCTAGAGACTTAGAGTAAGACCAAATAATACTTGTGAGAAGAAAGAAAAACACGTAATGATAAATGAATTCCTGACATTCTGCTATACTCATAGATCAGTACCCTGTTCAGCCATAATCAAAGAAGCTTCTCGCAAAAGATAGGAACAAATACAGAGATCCAGAACAGGATATTATCAGAGACTGAGAGCCCTTGAATAGTCAGTCCTAAATGGAATGAATTCATCAATTCGCTCAGCTCAGAGACCAGGGAACCCTGTGTAAGATGAGACAGAGTGTAAGAACCAGAATGGATGGAGTCCATCAAGCAAACAACCTCTAAATTGGCATTGGGAAAGCTCATACAGAGTCACAAAGACTACAGCAGCATGCATAGAGCCTGTTTGTGTCTACAACAGGTCCTATGTACATATGCTATGGATTCTACTTAAGTGTTTTTAGGGGAACTCTTGAGTATGTGAACAATAGGGTCTCTAATTCTTATGCCTTCTTTTGGGCTCTTTTCTTCCTACTGGTTTGTCTTGTACAACTTAGATGTGACAATTACATTTTATTCTACTGTATCTAATTTTGCTTCATGTTTTAAAAATGAATAAATGAAAAATTAGCCATTGGAGTAAAGGTTAACAACTGAATTGCCGTTTATACCTGCTGGAAGATGGAAAATCAGATTTCCTCAAAAGAAATGACACTAGGTATATCAACCACTCCAAGATAGGGCTCATGTTTTTGTCTTGTTTTAATTTTTGTGCTTTTATGTGGTTACGTTTTGGTAGATTTTGTTGTTGCTTTCTTTGTTTGTTTTTGGTTTTGCTTTGCTGTGCTTTGACTTTAATTTTTTTTTTTTTTTTTTTTTTTGGTTTGGGGGTATTTTGTATTGGAGTGTTGGCCTTGTTTTTGTTTTAAGACAGAATTAAAAGCATTGTGGATAAGACAGGCAATGAATCTGGAAGAGCTTGGCAGAAGGGAAGAATATGAAAAATGTACTTAAACTTAAAAACAGAAAAAATACCTCTCTTGAACAGGTTATATATAAGCACACATATGTATCTAAATACACATATATGCATGCAATAATAGTGGAAAAGTGAGGCTATGAATTTGAAGGAGAGTGGTGATGGCTATACAGTAGGCAATGAGGGATTAAAAATGATAAATATTGTTATTACATTATATTCTCAGAAATAGTTTAAAAAGTCACCTAATTAATGATTTATTTTCACAAAATTTCTTAAATATTCCCTGGATATTCTAATATACAAATTTATGGTATGTGGATTATAAAATGATCACCCACTCAGTAAAATACATGTAAGACATCTGAATGCATTTCTCTTATTTTTTAAATAGGGAAGTTAAATGAGTCTGTATTTGGAACTATAAATTTGTACTGCTGTTTACATCTTAGGCACATCTTAGGCCATGCAAGCAAAAGCAAGACACAACAGAAAACTTCTGTATTTAGCTGAGACTGAAGAATCCTTTAGAGCTTTCTACCTGCCTCATAAGTAGAAGCTCAGAATTACCAAGTAAGCCAGGCACATCTCTTCATTTTGGGTTGGCTTTGCCAAAATGACTAGTGATCTCTCTGGAAGGGTTGAGAGGTAGAAGGATGGCCTTTAATGTTCAAGGAGACGAAATCTTCCAACATTACAACTTACTTTTCAAACAGACTAAATCAAAACTGATTTAGACAGAATGAACTTCTTGATATCTTATGACTGTGAAATAGAGAGGGAAATAGTTAACTGACTATAGCATAAATACTATGGAACCATTTCACAAGAATACATGCAACATGTACTGAGTACAAGTCATAGTTGCAGTCTGGAAAATAGGACACATAAAAAATAGTTGTCATGCTAGTGAATTTTAAATAATAATTCTAATGTCAAAATTATACTTTTTAGTAAATTATTAAAATTCTCATGAACTTGCAGCTATAACCTGTTTCTCATATATGCATATATTGAGGAAACATCCTTTTTCTACTAATCATCTTAACTTATGATAACTTGAAGCATACTAAATTGATCTTTGCTTCTGTATTGTAAAATTCATAGTAAAATATACTTGCAAGGTCACTTCATATGTGATACTATGAATTCTCTTTCTCACCTTAGGTGACTGGATTCTAAACCTGAAGAGGCCATAAGAAATTGATAAATTGAAAGTTTTGGCTCAGTTTCCAGGGTATTTAGCCATTATTTACTAGGGGTTGACAAATTCTTTTGCTTTGTTTTGTTTTGTTTTTGTTTTTGTTTTGTAAGAGGGGCATTGAATGACATTTCACTATCAGTTCATGAACTTTTGAAGTCTCTGTTTTTTCATGGTTTCATCTTGCAGCATGCTGCTTGACTCTTGCAGAGTTATCAGCTTAAACATATATCTGACTTCATGCTGCTAAACTCTATTTACTTTGTTATATGTAATGTATCTTAGTTAAGGATGAATTTACAGTACACAGTAATTTAACAGATAAGTTCAAAATATTTCAAACAGTAATCTTCCCTAAGTATTCTATTTAGATTTTTAAACAAGCATCTGTAAAGTGGTTATAAACACATTTTCTTAAAAAACCAGTAGGGAATATATATATATATATATATATATATATATATATATATATACCAATAAAAAGTACAATAGAAGGTCTTTATAGTACTCTTAAAAATGTTTCATGGGCATGTTGCCAAAATACTTAAGCAAATGGCTTTTGTATCTTTTTCTACTGAGTCAATATTAGTAATTTTCATAAAAGCATCTTACACAGTCAAGAGATTCATGAAAGTATTTCAGCATGAACAGAATGAGCTTATGTGGACTATTGATTCTTCATGTCAAACACAGCTGGTGTGTTCCCCAGAAATTTCATAACTGGAATACAAAATCACCAGATAATTCCCCTTACCTATTACATGAGAATAGGCCTCTTTATCAGATTGAATAAAAATATGCTACTTGAATTCTAGGCCCATGCCAGACCAAGCAGATGGAGACACTGTCATTAGTCATGATCTAAACTACCCTTCAGATGACAAATCTAGACTGTTTTCCTATTCCAACACTTTGGTAAGACAACAATCCACTCTGTTCAGCCAGGTTGCTGTTTGTTCCCTTGGACCTATTGCAGATGACTGTAGCACACACTATTCTTTGTGATGGGATTTGACATCTGTTCCAAACAGACGGGCTAGCCTAAGAATATGTAGCAGGTAGTAGTAAATCTGAATGTATATTCCCCAAGTCTCAGAATTGAATTTGTTGGATGCTTGTATGATTATGCTTCTTAATTTACTACACTTCAGAAAATTTTCAGAGCCATGAAGTTCCCAGTGTTCCATAATATTTTTGAAGTTGGTCTTATAGTATAGATTTTTAGATGCCATTTTCTCTTTGGGTTTTCCTCAATGTTTACATATATCGTACTCAGTAAACACATGCCTTACATTTCAGAATCACAAGTCACATATCCCTTTCTTTATATTTTTCCTTTAAACAGAACATCCTTTAAAAAATATATTCCCTCTATTATCTTTCTCTTTATCTGACTCTCTGTCTCTGTGTCTTTGATTCTCTCATCTCCCTGTCTCCCTTCCTTCCTCCCTCTCCTCCTCTGTCACTCTCTGTTGCTCTATGTCTCTCACTCCCCTTTCTCTTTATCCTTATATGATCCTGTGTTTTAATATAGATTAATAAGTGCCACATATTGTGTAAATGTCAGAGTATATATAATTTTAAGAATTAGCTTAATCTTCCACATTGTTTAAGACCAAGGATGTGCTTGTTCCTTACTCTATCTCCTATACTCTCTGGCTCATGAGGTTTTATGGGTTCTCCTCTTTCTATCTGTCATCACATTGTAAGAGGGCTTGGATATAAGTGTGTGCAACTGTGCTAGCTTTTATATGGGTTCTAGGGATCTGAACTTATATCCTGAAAAGTGTGTGGCAAAGTGCCTTACTTACACATAGTCATCTTATCAGCTCTAGTAAATATTACTGGAGCAGCACATCTTTGCCAGATTCTTTGACATTCTCAGGCCCTAAATTGGATATTTCTAGAAAATGTTGATACAGATACCATGTAAAATATATTGGAAAATTGGACAGAGTAGTCTCGTTACTAAAACATTCAGTATTTTATTCCTAACATTTCAAAATGGCCTTGAAGATTTTTAAGGTACAATGTTTTTCCCCTATTTTTAATAAAATGTAAACTGAGTTTAATATAAAAGCAGAAATTCATGATGTCCTTTTTAAATGCTTTTTATAAAATAGTTGCCAACAGGCTTTAATGTGTATCAACTTTAAGGAGAGAAAATGAAATTCATATTTCTCTGCCCTCTGAGGCTGGGATCACCTATCACCAGTGATAATTATCAACCCTGGAACCAGCAGTAGACTTTCTTGATTCTGTCCATATCATCATATAATACATATTTCTAAAATATTTACCACCATCTCTAGTCACGTGAAAACATACATATTAGACAATATTTTATTTGTCTGACAAATTTTAAATTCCCAGTAGTAACTTGCTTTTTAAGACATAAATGACAATACAGTCACAATTGTATTCTAATATGACAACCTGTCACTTCACAAGAAATAAAAGGTATTATTGTGAATCTATAATTCCATAGATATTTCCATGCATTGGCCTCAGAAAGATGTGTATCTTTACACTACAAAGGCAAATCTATGCCCAATTAATACTTTAGGCCTGAATTTTGTCTCATAAAATTGTGACGTATTGCTATAGTAAATATTCCTATCTTATTTACTTTGAATGTGTAACATTTGGTTTCTTTTTAAAAATGATGCAGGACTTACATTGTGACAAGGAGATCATGTTCCAATTGTTGATAGCCGTGTATGAAGAACAAGCTGCACATCTCCTACATATTTGGGGGAAAGGGAGCTAGGTCCAAGCCATTTATGAGTTTTGATTGCTGGTCCAGTCTCTGGGAGTCCCCTAGAGTCCAGGTCAGTTGACCCTTCTGGTTTTTTTCTGGAGACTTTATCCCCTCTGGTTCCCTCAGTCTTTCCAAAAAATCTTCAACAGGACTCTTGGAGTTCTGTATAATGTTTTGTTATGAGTTCCTGCATCTGTTTTGGTCAGATGCCAGATGGTGCCTCTCAGGATGTTGTATCCTGTCTGAAAGCATAGCAGATTATTATTGTCGGTGACTGGTTCTTGCCCATGGGATTGGAATCAAGTTGGTTCAGTCATTGGTTGGCTATTCTCTCCATCTCAGCTCCATATTTATTCCTAAACTTCTTGTAGGCAGGACTAATTGCGGGTGAAATGTTTTCTGGGTGAGTTGGAGTCCTAATCACTACCCTTACATGAGATGATCACTTCAGGCTCCAACAGAATCACTATCATAGACACCCTGGGGCCACACCTATCTCAGATTTGTAGCACAACCTAGAGATGCCACCACTATTTCTCCAGACTATTTCTATTCAGACCACAGAAGCTTTTCAGTTTCACAAGGTTCCAATAATTATTTGTTGATCTTAGAGCCTGAGCTATGTGTATTCTGTTGATGAATTTTCCTCTGGCCCCAATATATTTAAGGCAATTCTTCACTTTTCTTGTTTGATTTAGTGTATCCAGTTTTATGTTGAGGTCTTTGATCCACTTGCACTTGAGATTTCTGCAGGGTAGGAAATATAGATCTATTTGCATTAGACTACATGAAGACAGCAAGTTAGACTAGCACAATTTGTTGATGATGAATTAATAGTTCTATTGTATTATTTTGCTTTATTTATCAAAAATCAAAGTCCATAGGTTTGTTGATTAACTTCTGGTTCTTAATTTTTATTCCATTGATCAAGCTGTCCCTTTTTATGACAGTTCCATGCAGTTTCTATTACTATCACTCAGGGGTACAACTAAAATCAGGGACACAAGATTGTTTTAGCTATATTCGGATTTTGTTTTTCCAAATGAAGTTGATAATTGTTCTCTCAAGGTCTATAAAGAATTGTTTTGGAATTTTAATGGGAAGTATACTGAATTTGTAGATGCTTTTGGTAACATGGCCATTTTCACTTTGTTAATCTTACCTATTGTTGAGCATGGAAGAGCTTTACATCTTCTAATACCTACTTCAATTTCTTTCTTCAGAGACTTGAAGTTTTGCCATATAGGTCTTCCCCTTGTTTGGTCACAGTTACAAGATATTTTATATTATCTGTGGCTATTATGAAAGGTGCTGTTTCCCAAATTTAATTCTTGGGCTGGTTATTGTTAAAGCAGGGCTACTGATTTTTTTGAGTTAATTTTTTATCATTCCAATTTGCTGAAGGTGTTACTCTACTCTAGAGTTTTCTGTTGGAACTTGTAGTATTGCTTAAGTATATTATTATATTATCCGTGAATGGTAATATTTTGACTTCTTTCTTCCAATTTTTAGCCCCTTGATCTCCTTTAGTTATCATATTACTCTAAATAGAACTTTGAGTAATATAATGAAGAAATAGGGAGATAGGAGACAGTCTTGGGTTGTTCCTGGTTTTAGTGGTATTTCTTTAAGTTCTTCTCTATTTAATTTTATGTTGGCTATTGGCTAGGTATTTATTTCCCTCATTGTTTTTATGTATGTGCCTTGTATCCTGGACCTCTGCAAGACTTTTAACATGAAGGGATGTTACATCTTGTCAAAGGCTTTTTCAGCATCTAATGAGATGGTCCTTTGGTTTGCTTTTTCCAGTTTGTTTATATGGTGAATTACATTAATACATTTCATATATAGAACGACCTTTTCATCCCTGTGATAAAAACTTCTTTATCATGGTGTATGCTTCTTCAAATTGTTTTGTGAGTATTTTGTTATTTTTGCATCAATGTTCATAAAGGAAATTGGTCTGAAATTGTATTTCTTTGTGGAGTCTGTGAGGAATAGGTATCAGAATGACTGGCCTCGTAGAATGTGGTGGACAATGTTCCTACGACCTCTATTTTGTGGAATAATTTGAAGAGTTTTGGTATTACCTCTTCTTTGAAAGTCTGGCAGAATTCTGTGCTAATATCTTCTGACCCTGAGGTTTTTGTGGGTTTTTTTTCTCTTTCTTTTTAAATTTTCTTTCTTTCTCTTTTCTTGTAGACTTTTAATGACTGTTTCTATTTCTGTAGAAGTTATAAGACAATTTAAATTGTTACCTCATCTTGGTAATTGGAATGCATAAAAATACATCCATTTATTTAGATTTCCCAACTTTGTGCAGTTCAGGTTTTTAAAATAAGATGAAACGATTCTTTGTATTTCCTCAGTGTCTGTTGCTATACCGTCCTTTTTATTTCTGCTTTTAGTAATTTAGATATTCTCTCTCTGACTTTTAGTAAGTTTGGCTAATGATTTGTCTATCTTGTTCACTTTTTCAAAGAACCAGCTCTTGGTTTGTTGATTATGTTCCTCTTTTTTTCCCATTTATTTATTTCATCCAGGGGTTTGACTATTTTCTGCCATCTCCTCTTGGTTGTGTCTGTTTATTTCTGTTCTAAAACTTTCAGGTGGGTTGCTTAGTTCCTAACATGAGAGCTATCTAGAAAGTCTTTAGTTTCTTTCCTTTCCTTTCCTTTTTTTTTCCTTTCTTTATTTTGTGATCCAGTAGTTCTTCAGTTGAGAGCTCTTCAGTTTCCTCAAGTTACTTCTGTTGTGGTTGAAGTCAGCTTTAATCCATTGTGGTCTGATAAGATGCATGGGGTTATGTTAATCTTCATGTTTTTACTGAGGCTTTCTCTGTGACCAAGTATATAGTCAATTTTGGCGAAGGTTCTATGTGGTGCTGAGTAGAAGGTATATTCATTTGTGGTTTGGTGAAATGCTCTGTAGATATGGTTGGTCCATTTGATTCATAAGATCTGTTAGTTTCATCATTTCTTTGTTTTGTTTCTATTTCAATAGTCAAAGTAGAGTGTGTTGAAGTCTCCCACTATTATTCTGTGTAGTTAGATGTGTGATTTAAGCTTTACTCATATTTCTTTTATGAATGTGGGTACCCTTGCAATTAGGGCCTAAATGTTCATAATTAAGATGTCATGTTGGAGGATTTTTTTTTTCTTTTATGATTATGAAGTGCCCTTCCCCATCTCTTTTGATTACTTTTGTTTGAAAGTCTATTTTCTTAGATAATAGAATGTTGACTCCAGTTTCTTGCCTCTGTTTGCTTGGCAAAATATTTTCCAGCCCTTTACTCTGAGGTAATGTTTTCCTTTTTTCCTGAGATGTGTTTTTGTAGGCAGCAAAATGAAAGATCCTGTTTTACATTTACTCTGTATATCTCTGTCTTTTTGTGGTGGAATTGCATCCATTTATGTTGAGACACATTGATGACCAATGATTGTTAATTCCTGTTATTTTGATGTTCATTGTGGTAGTGTATGTGTGTTTCTCTTCTTCTATTTTTGCTGGTGTGAAATTATTTATTCCTTGTTTTTCTTTTGGTATTGTTACCTCCTGGTGTTGCAGTTTTCCTTCTAGAATCCTCTGTAGGGCTGGGTTAGTGGAAAGATACTGTCTACATTTGGTTTGTCATAGGATGTCTTGTTTCATCAATGTATGCTGATTGAAATTGGTGCAGGGTATAGTAGTCTAAAATGAAATCTGTGGTCTTGTAGACTCTTTTAAGATATCTCCCAGACTCTTTTGACTTTTAGAATTCTGTGAAGTTATGTGTAATTCTGATAGGTTTGCCTTTATATGATTCCTGGCCTTTTTTCCTTACAACTTTTATCATTCTTTCTTTGTTCTCTGTATTTACTGTTTTGATTTTTTGTTTGCTTGTTTGTTTTGTTTTTTTGTTGTTGTTGTTGTTGTTTTTCAAGACAGGATTTCCCTATATAGCCCTGGCTGTCCTGGAACTCACTTTGTAGACCAGGCTAGCCTCGAACTCAGAAATCTGCCTGCCTCTGCCCCCTCAGTGCTGGGATTAAAGGCGTGTGCCACCACCACCCGATGTAACCTTCTTGTACATTTATAGACATCACTTTCTTTAGTTTAGGGACATTTTCTTCTAAGATTTTGTTCAAGATATTTTCTAGACTTTTGAGTTAGGAATCTTTTTCTTCTATTCTTACTATTCTTAGGTTTGTTCTTTTCATAGTGTCTAAAATTTTCTGGATATCTTGTGTTAGAATAATTTTAGATTTAGCATTTTTTTTAACCGATATATACATTTCTTCTATTTTATCGTTTATACCTGAGATTCTCTTATATCTCATATTGTCTATTGTTGATGCTTGTTTCTGTAGTTCCTGTTCTCTTTTGTAGGTTTTCCATCTTCAGTATTGCCTCAGCTTGTCTTTTCTTTATAACTTTCATTTTCATTTTCAGGTCTTGAACAGTTTTACTAAGTTCCTTCACCTATTTGATTGCATTTTCCTGTATTTCTATAATGAGTTTATTAGTTTTTTCTTTAAAGGCCTCTAAAATTTTGATATTTCTTGTGCTTCAGGTATGTCAAGATATCCAGTGCTTGCTATTGTAGGACATCTGAGCACTGGTTTAGCCATACTGCCCTGGCTACAGTTGATTGTGCTCTTTCACTTATTATCCTTGTTTGTCCTTAGTGTTGGCTTGTTGTCCTTAATCACTTCAGGCCTCTCTTTGTCTCAAGTGGCAACCCGGCTCCAGGGATGCAGACGGAACTGCTGGTCCCTGATGGCTGTTGACCTCCAGAAAGGAAGGTGGAGATGTCCACCAGAAGATGGCATACAGGGTTTGTGGTGCTGGCCTCAGGGCTGCTGGGCTTGTCACAGGACCCAGAGGGCAGGGGATTGGGTTGTGGAGATCTCACCAAGTTGTTTCATGTTGCAGCATGCCTCCAGTGAGTCAGGAAGTTCTGTGGCCAGAGAAGTTAAGTAGAGAGGGAACAGAGCACCTCTTAGTCTGTATAAGGTGATTAGTCACATTACCACCATCTTTTTTTCAAATGCAGAAAACTTCAAATGACAGATGTAAAATGTCTTTTGCCAGACAGACCACAAGTAAAATTAGAAGACGTGTCTTAAGAACGCTTGACCTCCAAGTTAGCTCAAGGCTGCTTGGTTTTTATTTCTTAAAAACACCTGTGGTGGCAGGGCATCTTTTACTTATGAATATTTGTAATTTTTCTAAACAATTTCTCTTTTTTGAGATTATAATTACCGCATGGCATGACCGGCCTTGACCAGCAAGAATGACGCGACGCCTGAGATCCTTCTCAACAGCACTTTATTCAGAAACACCTTTCATGATGCTACAGGGAACACTAATGGACTAGCAAGGCCGCCCTATATACTGGAGTGTTCACTGCCCAGGTGCTCTATGTCTTACTGTTGCCACGGGATAGGCTAAAGCAAGAATCACTTCAATAACATAAGGCTGGGCAAAGAGGACCTGTGCTGAGTCATTATTATTATCAGATGGACAGTGGAAGTCAGCACCATCTCATTATTGTTATCAGATGGGCAGTGGGAGCCAGCGCCATCCTATAATGGTGAATGATATGGCTCACAACAACCGCATCTCTCCCTTTTCATTTCTTCCTCCATGCTCCTCCATCAGTTTCAAATTCAACTAATTTTTCATTAATTGTCATTATATTCATATATGTATACATATCCCAAACATATTTTCCTAAATATGTAAATACGAACTGCTCAGGTTTCACATTTATTTTCAGGACTGATCATTTCTCCCTGAATAAAGAATTGGTGTGTTCTTTCCTAATGAATATTATTGTAGATCAGCCTTAGTCCATGGTGATCTGATAGGATGCATGGAATTATTTCAATCTTCTTGTATAGTTTGAGGGCTGTTTTATGACCAATTATATGATCAATTTTGGAGAAAGTACCATGAGGTGCTAAGAAGAAGGTATATTGTTTTGTTTTAGGATAAAATGTTCTATAGATATATGCTAAATCCATTTAGTTCATAACTTCTGTTAGTTTCACTGCATCTCTGTTTAGTTTGTTTCCATGATCTGTCCATTGCTGAGAGTGTGGTGTTGAAGTCTCCCACTATTATTGTATGAAGTGCAATGTGTTCTTTGAGCTTTAGTAGAGTTTTTTTTTAATGAATGTAGATGCTCGTTCATTTTTAGCATAGATGTTCATAATTGACAGTTCCTCTTGGTAGATTGCTTTTCTTTGATGAGTATGAAGTGTCCTTCCTTATATATTTTGATAACTTTTGGTTGAAAGTCAATTTTATTCTATATTAGAATGGCTACTCCAGGTGTTTCTTGGGACCATTAGCTTGGGAAAATTGTTACAGTCTTTTAGTCTGAGGTAGTATCTGTCTGTGTCACTGAGGTGCATTTCCTGTATGTAGAAATGCTGTGTCCTGTTTACATATTCAGTCCGTTAGTCTGTGTCTTTTTACTGGAGAATTGAGTCCATTGATGTTAAGAGATATTAAGAAAAAGTAATTGTTGCTTCCTGTTATTTTTGTTGTTAGAGGTGGAATTATGTTTCTGAGGCTGTCTTATCCTGTGTTTGTAGAAGGAAGATTGCTTTCTTGCTTTTTCTCTTAGGACTTCTTATTTGTAATTGTGTGTGTGTGTGTGTGTGTGTGTG
>NC_034593.1:7930838-7932921 GCF_900095145.1 Mus pahari | reverse complement strand
TGTGTGTGTGTGTGTGTGTGTGTGTGTGTGTGTGTGTGTGTGTATGCAGGGTTAAGACCATGTAGGCTAGGCTTTCTCTTGGCCACATTTTTTGGAAGGTAATGGTAATGTTCACCTAAAGTTATCATGGTAATCCCACAGTTAGATTGTTAGACAATAGACCTTGGTCTGATTTGGCTGCAATCTTCAATTAGAAGAAGACAGGAAAAACACATAGAAGAAGACAGAAAACAGACATAGGAGTATAGAGCCCTTGAAAACAGAGGCAAACATGGAAGTGCATCTACAAATCCAGAATATATTCCAGAAGCCTGAAGTGGGAAAGTAGATGTTTCCCCTACATCCATAACACCAACACCACATAGACTGTGCATCCACATGCATAGCACTGCCAGCACATAGACTCTGCAACTATATCCACCGTACTGTCTGTATACACAACACTGCATCTACATCCACAGCATTGCAGACACACACACAGCCACCTCATTTACTTCAGCATACAGACTGTATATCTACATCCTTAGCACTGCAGACACACACTGCCAGCACTTTGATTGTACCTTACATACTGGAGATGTGATCATATAAGTTCTTGTTATTTCTACTTGGGTTCAGTCAGTTCTTTTACCGTTACTGGAAAATCAATACACATACTAAAACCTGATACCGATAACTGAGGAGGATAAACTCGACAAAACCATGAATAAGATTAATTCTCAAAAATTGTCCAAATTGTATATTGTGGGGGTTTCTGAAAATGCTATGGTCAAGTAAAGAATGATCTGCATGTTCCAAGAGCAGGAACTCTAGTTTAACATAACTAGTTATTAGCTGAGCTGCTTCAAGCTGCTAGTGTCCAGCACTTGGCATGTTATATTTATTTTATTTTTAAGCATTTAAGCATAGTACAATTTTTGAATAATGTTTCCTGGTAATAATTATCTCAATCTCATGTGAACAATAAAGGTTAAGGCAGCTTAAGGACCCAGAGGAGGTTCTGGTGTGGTCTCAGTCATAAAAATAGCATAGAGGACACAAAGCTATAAAGTACATTTGAAATCTCTAAGGATGGGCTCTATTTGATTAGAAACAATGCTCACAATAGAGGTCTAGGGAATGAGAGTCTAGGATAAATATAATAGTCTGTGGGATTTAGGTATGACATGTCCCTACAGATTGCAATAGTTCCCAGGTTATTAAAATATTCGCTCTTAGCACTCTTGGTGGAAAACAGGAATACATACCCTTTTCATTGAAGAAGCAAGCTCGAGGGCTGACCATTTCTGCTTTCTCCAGTGTTGCTCTATGAGCACAGAGATCTTGTCCTCTACAGTCTAAGGTTATCTTAAAATTTTTAGACATTTGAACAGAAAGTACTCATTTTGAAATTAGAAATGCTAAAGTGAAATATCATAGCTTCTGTTTAGAAAGTATCTACACAATCTTTGCTCCAGAGTGGGGCCAGGGAGAGGGCAGCCTGCAGAAGTGACACAGCAGCTGGGACAGACTCCTTTTCTGGCTCCAGTCATCAGCACCTTTCCCGCCCAAGGAGGGGTGTCTGCCCAGGAAGGGTCTCAAGGCCTGAGCTGGTAGGAGAGCCATCTTTGCTCCAGTGCATTGCCAGGGAATGGGTGGCCTGCAGAAGCGACATAGCAGTTGGGACAGACTCCGATTCTGGCTCCAGACATCTGGCACCTTTCCCACCAGAGGAGAGGTGTCCACCCGGGAGGGTTCTAATTGCTTGAGCTGGTAAGAGAGCCATCTTTGCCATCTTTGCTCCTGTGTGTTGCTGGGGAGAGAGCGGCCTGCAGAAGTGACACAGCTTCTGAGAAAGATCTCCTTTCTGGCTCCAGTCATCCAGCATCTTTCCTGCCCCGAGGAGAGGTGTCTGCCTGGGATGGGTCTCAAGGACTGAGCTGGTAAGAGAGCCATCTTTGCGCCGGTGAGTTGCAAAGGTAAAAATCTACCAAGTGGAACTCTCAATTCTGAATATATATGCTCCAAATACAAGAGCAGCCACATTCATTAAAGAAACTTTAGTAAAGCTCAAAGCACACATTGCACCTCACACAATAATAGT
>NC_034593.1:7901366-7930578 GCF_900095145.1 Mus pahari | reverse complement strand
AAACTGAACAACACTCTTCTCAATGATAACTTGGTCAAGGATGAAATAAAGAAAGAAATTAAAGACTTTTTAGAGTTTAATGAAAATGAAGCCACAAAATACCCAAACTTATGGGACACAATGAAGGCAGTCCAAAGAGGAAGAGTCATAGCCCTGAGTGCATCCAAAAAGAAACTAGAGAGAGCATATACTAGCAACATGACAGAACACCTAGAAGCTCTAGAACTAAAGGAAGCAAATTCACCTAAGAGGAGTAGAAGGTAGGAAATAATCAAACTTAGGGCTGAAATCAACCAAGTGGAAACAAAAAGAACTATTCAAAGAATCAACCAAACCAGGAGCTGGATCTTTGTGAAAATCAACAAGATAGATAAACCCTTAGACAGACTAACTAGAGGNNACAGGGACAGTATTCTAATTAACAAAATCAGAAATGAAAAAGGAGAGATAACAACAGAACCTGAGGATATCCAAAACATCATCAGATCCTACTACAAAAGGCTATACTCCACAAAACTGGAAAACCTGGTTGAAATGGACAAATTCCTAGACAAATACCAGGTGCCAAAGTTAAATCAGGATCAGATTAACAATCAAACCAGTCTCGTTTCCTCTAAAGAAATAGAAGCATTCATCAATAGTCTCCCAACAAAAAAAGCCCAGGACCAGATGGGTTTAGTGCAGAGTTCTATCAGACTTCCAAAGAAGGCCTAATTCCAAATCTCCTCAAAGTAATACACAAAAGAGAAACAGAAGGTACTCTACCCAACTCATTCTATGAAGCCACAATTACTCTGATACCGAAACCAGACAAAGATCCAACAAAGAAAGAGAACTTCAGACCAATTTCCCTTGCGAATATCGATGCAAAAATACTCAATAAAATCTTCACAAACGGAATCCTAGAACACATCAAAATTATTATCCATCATGACCAAGTAGGCTTCATCCCAGAGATGCAGGGATGGTTTAATATACAGAAACCCATCAAAGAATTCCATAATATAAAATACCTTGGTGTGACTCTAACTAAGGAAGTGAAAGATCTGTATGACAAGAACTTCAAATCCCTAAAGAAAGAAATTAAAGAAGATCTCAGAAGATGGAAAGATCTCCCATGCTCATGGATTGGCAGGATTAATATAGTCAAATTGGCTATCCTGCCAAAAGCAATCTACAGAATCAATGCAATCCCCATTAAAATTCCAACCCAATTCTTCACAGAATTATAAAGGGCGGTTTGCAAATTCATCTGGAATAATAAAAAACCTAGGATAGCAAAAACCATTCTCAACAATAAAAGAACCTCTGGTGGAATCACAATGCCTGACCTTAAGCTGTACTACAGAGCAATTGTGATTAAAAACTACATGGTACTGGTACAGCGACAGACATGAAGATCAATGGAAAAGAATTAAAGATCCAAAAATGAATCCATACACCTATTGTCACTTGATTTTTGGCAAGGGAGCTAAAACCATCCAGTGGAAAAAAGACAGCATTTTCAATAAATGGTGCTGGCACAACTGGCGGTTATCATGTAGAAGAATGAGAATGGATCCATTCTTATCTCCTTATACAAAGCTCAAGTCTAAGAGGATCAAAGGTTGCCACATAAATCCAGAGACACTGAAATTGATAGAGGAGAAAGTGAGGGAAAGCCTCAAAAATATGGGCACAGGGAAAAAATTTCTAAACAGAACAGCAATGGCTTGTGGTATAAAATCAAGAATTGACAAATAGGACCTCATAAAATTACAAAGCTTCTGTAAGGCAAAAGACACTGTCAACAATACAAAAAGGCCACCAACAGATTAGGAAAGGATTTTTACAAATCCTAAATCTGATAGAGGACTAATATCAAATATATACAAAGAGGTCAGGAAGCTGGACTCCAAAAATTCAAATAACCCCGTTAAAAAATGGGGTACAGAGCTAAACAAAGAATTCTCAACTGAGGAATAGTGAATGGCTGAGAAACACCTGAAAAAATGTTCAACAACCTTAGTCATCAGGGAAATGCAAATCAAAACAACACTGAGATTCCATCTTACTCCAGTCAGAATGGCTAAGATTAAAAATTCAGGTGACAGCAGATGCTGGCAAGGATGTGGAGAAAAAGGTACACTCCTCCATTGCTGGTGGGATTGCAAGCTTGTACAACGACTCTGGAAATCAGTTTGGCAGTTTCTCAGAAAATTGGACATAGTACTACTGGAGGATCCAGCAATAACTCTTCTGTGCATATACCCAGAAGATCTTCCAAGTGGTAATAAGGACACATGCTCCACTATGTTCATAGCAGCCTTATTTATAATAGCCAGAAGGTGGAAACAACCCAGATGTCCCTCAATAGTGGAATGGATACAGAAAATGTGGTACATTTACACAATGGAGTACTACTCAGCTATTAAAAACAATGAATTTATGAAATTCTTTGGCAAATGGGGGTATTTGGAGGATATCATCCTTAGTGAGGTAACCCAATCACAAAANAAGTCACTAGATATGTACTCACTGATAAGTGGATATTAGCCCAGAAACTTAGAATACCCAAGATACCTTTTGCAAAACAAAAGAAAACCAAGAAGGAAGACCATCGTGTGGATACTTCATTCCTCCTTAGAATAAGGAACAAAATACCCATGAAAGTATATAGGTACAGAGACAAAATTTCAAGCTAAGATGAAAGGATGGACTATCCAGAGGCTACCCCATCCGGGGATCCATCCCATCATCACCCACCAAACCCAGATACTAATGCACNTGCNAGCAAGATTCTGCTGAATGGACCCTGATATAGTTGCATCTTGTGAGACTATGCAAGTGCCTGGCCAACACAGAAGTTGATGCTCATAGTCAGCTATTGGATGGAACTCACAGCCCCCAATGGAGGAGCTAGAGAAAGTACCCAAGGAGCTGAAGGGGGATGCAAACCTATAGGTGGAATGACAATATGAATTAACCAATACCCCCTGAGCTTGTATCTCTAGCTGCATATGTAGTAGAAGATAACCTAATCGGCCATCATTGGGAAGAGAGGCCGCTTGGTCTTGCAAACTTTATATGACCCAGCACAGTGGAATGCTAGGGCCAAGAAGTGGGTGTGGGTGGGTAGGGAAGTAGGGCCGGGGGGGGGAGTGTATTTCAAATGTAAATATAGAAAATATCAAAAAAAAATTACATCGCAGAAAAAAAAGAAAAAAGAAAAATGAAAGTATCTACTCTCAATGTCTAGTCTATGCATCTCTCCAAGAAAGACTTCATTGTAGACATTAAACTATTGTTGATAATGTTATTGTTACAATCTGCCTTAAACTTATAAAATACATTTTAGACTTATGCAACAAAATACCTGGATTATTTAATTTTTATTGTTTTATTTTTCAAAATGGGTTATAGGAATATCTGTATAACCCTTAATATGGACAGGGATATTTTCTGGCTGTGGCTTTTATGGATAATAAAATAGTCCCAGGTATACTACATTTCATAATCTAAGATAGACACTGGCAAGCCTGTTATAGCTTCTTTTGTGATATTATATTGATTATTTTTTGAGTATTAGAGATAAGACATGCCAGTGTTCGTCACAAATAAGCAAGTGCAATAGGGCCAGAAAATGCTAAAGAAAATTTAATGAAAAGTTTCAATCAATAAAATAAGAACAGATTGCACAATTCAGTGTTGTCTGTTTTTCACAAAATAAGTCAACGCAATCTCATCCTCAATTTAGAATGCTTTGTGAAAATTGCAGTATTGATTTGGAAGATTGTTGGAAAATGTGAATGACCTAGGAGAAGACTCAGACTGACTTCCAGCCTTCTTAACTAACTAAAGTTGTAAATTGTGTATTGGTAAAAGTAAAGAAAACATATAATTTTATTCATATAGATAATGTGAAAATAATTAAAATAATGTAAAATTTAATTAAAATATATACTTTTAAAACAATTTTCATATAATATATTTTTATTGCATTCTTTTCCTTCCTTTAAATTTCTTAATACAACAATAAGAAAATATTTAAAAAATAAGTTTGCATTACATTTGAAACTATATGTAAATGTTGAAGAAACAAAAGTAAAACTTCATACTCTATTCAATTTAAAAATTAAAAATTGCCAGATAGTGACCAAACATGGCTTTAATCCCAGCACTTGGACAGGCAGGTCTAGAAAGAAAAATCCTGTCCAAAAAAAAAAAAACCAACCAACCAAAAAATCCAAACCAGAAAACCACACACACACACACACACACACACACACACACACACACACACAAATCAAACCAAACCAAAAAACAAAGAAACAAACAAAAAAAAACCACATACCAACCAAAGAAGTTAAGATTAATTTATTGAAACTGTAAACCATAGTATGAAAATATAAAGCAACCAAATCCACTCTTGGCCTTTGAGCAGTCACAGCATCATAATTTGAAAGAAGCACTTGGCGGTGATAGCTTGCATTTTATATCAGCCTCCAGACCTTGAATGGACAAAAACTAATCCATATCTCCCAACCAGAAAACAACAATTAAATCACTTATTAATTGACTAAGAACCCTTTGGACCTGCCTATCTGACCCTGATCTGGAAGGTCAGGTTGGTATGACATAGTTCTTGGGTGTAGCACATGGAAGCAGGTATTGACAATAGCTTCATAGAAGGAGGGATGATAGATGACTGTCTGATGGACACTGTGATGGCCTGAATAAGGTCTATATGATCATTCCCTACATAATCACAGATTTATCTGATAGACCTGAGTGCAGGGCCAGGGTCATTAAGACATGGGGATGGCTTTATGGTTGTCTAGTGATCCCTATGTGCAAACACCTAAGAAATTAAGAGTGAAGTAAAGCCTGTACAGATTTTCTATGACATTTTGCAAGTTTCTCTCTGCTGCTTATGGGCCAGAGTGAGTTAGGTTCCAATATTAAATCAACCCTGGTACTCTTTCATCCATGAAATCTTCCATTATGGGTTTCCCAGATTTATCAAACTGAGTAACTTCTGTAGAACATACTGGAATATTCTTACAGGAAAGCTCTTTTTCACGTGTGTGCATCATACAGCAATATGAACTTTGCCTATGGTTATTAGCAACGGAATTTATTAGTTCTAAACATCTATTTTCTTCATGTCTGTGGCTTTGAGGAAGAAAGGGAGGTGAAACATTTTATTTCCTTTATCTCAGACATAGTAAACAGAAAGATAAAAAGACTCATAACCAGTATCTTCCATTCTGTTTGAAGTAAGATGCACATTCTTTTCAGAAGAAATAGATTTCTTCCCATGGATGCAAAGTAACGAAGAGACTTTACAACTATGGAATAGACTGAGAGCCAATGTACTGAAATTGGTCCATATTTTAGAGTTATAGAACTGTTTTTGAGGTATATTTTACATTCTAGAGAGGAATTCATATTTGCTACAATAATTACATTTCCTTCTTGACTTTCAAACTAGAAAACATACTAAAAATCTTACTCCATAAAACCAATAAAAACTGGCAGGCAAACTATAAAGGTGTTAAACTCAGACATAAATGTGCACTTTCTAAATTGTTTACCTGAAGAAGACTGGAAAATGTATGCTACAATTGGATGATCTTAGAGATGAGAAACATTGTTTTCATCCATTCCCTTCTCTGTCTTCCTCCTTAGTTCCTTCAATCCCTCTCTCCCTCCCCAGTCTTGTTTCTTTTTCATTTTGTTCTTACCTCAAATAATACACTGCCATGCCCACTCGAGTGAAGTCTGCTTGACAGGCAGAGAGGCCTGGAAGCACTCGAGAGGCAAAGAGTTTCAAGGAAACTCAGCCTCCTGGAACCTTGGCATTCTCGTAACCCATATACTCAAGCCCTATTCCCAAGTTAGTATGGTGTATGCTCTCTTTCAGTATTATAAGTGCCTTTAAAGATTGAATTTTATCATAGGTGAGCCTCCACCAGTGTTCCAATGTCCTAGAAAATCCTTGAAGCCAAGAGCTTGCAATTCAGTAGGAATTCAGTGAGAAGGTTACCTATTCATTAACATTCAAATTTACTTCTAGTAGAGACCAGTGAAACAAATTAGGCATTACAAAGAATAGAGCCAGAATCACTCAGGGATAGTCTGCAGAGTGAATACTTAGGACAATTAGCCAGTCTCACAAAAACAAGGCAATACACATTGGCCTAGTGAATTGGCCAGTTTAACATAGACTAGCTTTACATCTGGTAGTAAACAACACCGCCTGGTCCCCCGCCATCTTTTGATGTATACAATCCTTTGTTTTGTGTCACTGTAACTATGAGGATGTGTCCCACCTGGTTTTCTTGTTTTTTCTTCTGTATAAAAGTTTGATGGTCGATTTAGAAAAATACACTCAGATTCTATACACTCTCTCATGTCGGATCTGTGTCATTCCCCATCCGAATCCATGCCCATCTGCCCAAGACTCTGATCAGCACAGATTGAGAAGGGCCACAGAGCCCAGTCTGTGGCAGTACATCCCATTTGTACTATTCATTCCTTCTCCTCCCAGTCCAATCGCCCACAAAACCTTCCCTCTTCTCCAGATCCTTCCTCTTCCATTTCTCTTTAGAAAATTACAGGTATTTCTGGAAAATCAACTGAATAGAGCATAACATGATACATATCAATAGAATAAACCCTAATATCAACGCTGGGCAAAGCAGCCCAGTAGGAGGGAAAGCATCCACAAAGCATGGAAAATAGGCACAAACACGGCCTCTGTTAAACATATATTCAGAGGACTTATCACAGACCCATGCAGACTCTATGATTGCTGTTGCAGTCTCTGAGCTCCTATGGGGAATGCTTAGTTGATTCTGTGGGCCTTTTTCTCCTGATGTCCTCAACTCCTATGGTTGCTACAATCTTTCTTCCCCTACTTCTGTGGGATTCCACGAGATCTACTTAATGTTTGATCTTAGATCACTACATCTGCTTCCTTTCACTGCCAGAGGAAGCCTCTCTGGTATCAGTTGGGCTCTTGGCACTGATCTATCAGCATTGACATTTCCTTTTGTTTTGTTTTTGTTTGTTCATTTGTTTCGTTTTTTCCTTCGTTTGTTTTGTTTTGTTTTGTTTTGTTTGTCAATCATGTTTGGTTCTTCCCTAGGTCTCTGTACCATTCAACTTCAGGTTCCAGGCCATCTGGGCAATGTCTGGCATGGGCTCTCTTCTCAACAAGCATTGGTTTACATCTCAAAACACTGCTGTTTTCTGATTTTATTGCCACATATTTAATAATTAATGCTAAGCAATATTAAAATTTATAGTGTGCCTTATGCATAAAACACAGAAATCAATAAAATAATACCTAAAAGAAGCTTGTAGAAATAGCAACCACTCCCCCATGTGAATGCTCATGCATGTGCATCCACACACACACAATCAAACACACACAATAAAGTCAAATGAACTCATGAATTTGTGAAAAGAACAATAATCATTAGTCAAGTTTAAAAGTTGAAGTTGAGACACTTACATACACTCTAGAAGAGTTCTAAAAACAATTGACACTATCAAATGTTGGTTAAGTTTTGAAACAGCTTTAAGAGCAATTTATTATAATAAAACCATACTGGAGAAGTTTATAGAGATTCATTTAAAATGCTCATATATCTTATCAGCGATCCAGCAATTCTATTTTACACATTTTTCTAAGAGAAACTAAACATTCCAAGAAGAAAATTGCAGTCTTATTCAAAATAATACAGAGAACACTGCTAATAGGAGATTTAGACAAGCATCCCTCTTAGTATATTCAGAAAATAACATCAAATAATAAGTTACTAATACAAGACAATAACATGAGTTAAGCCTCAAATTATCACCCTGGGTCAAAATAGTCAGACAGAAAATAATTTATCATGTTAAATTCCATTTCTACTCCTAATATAACCTAATATAGAACTTATTTGCATTGTGGAAAAAATAAAGCAGTGGTGTCATGACTCAGAGTTTTGCAAGAATTGACTAGAATGGAATATACAAGAATTTTCTGGGTGGTGAAAAGAAAATACATTCTTTATCAGTTTGTAGTTCTCTGGGTTTGGAAAATGGAAAAAAAGATTATCAAGTGGAACAGGTAAAATTTTACATTTAATGAATAAAAATATTACTCAATGTAATTATAAAATAGAATAATCATAAAAAAAGCCATAAAAACTAACTTCCACCATTCTCTTTTTGTGAAACCCTAGTGTGAAACACTCTTTAAAAACAACCATGCCTTATATCAAATTACCCTCTAAATGCAACTCACAGACTTCATCAGTGATGTTTGTGGCATGGATAATAATTAAATCAGAAGTTAACAAATGGTCAGAGAGCCAAGAACAAGTGTGTGTGGACCTTGTTCTCAAATGAGACAACTATATCACACACCATCCATGTAAGTCTCAGGAACAACTGCAGAAGAGTGGCAGAGATATTGTAAGAGTAGGCGCTTGGGAAGGACCAGAGCAAATCAGTCAATGGTCCAGCCAGAGGAGAGATAGACTCACGAGCTGCCACCCATAATTGACTTGCTATTGACAATTGATGGCTTCTAGGGGAGGGAGAGTCAGTTTTCTTTAAGGGTGTGGCCCCTGATTGGTTGACCACTCTCTAGTGGTTAGGAAGACACCCACAAATGCATGAGCAGCACAAACTTTAAAAAGCAAGCAAGCAACAACAATAAATTAGTTGGAAGCATTGGAGCGTCATAGAGGGGGATTGAGAAGAATTCGAGGGAAGAATCAGGCATGAATATGAACAAAGTACATTTTATTATGGAATTCTCAAAAATAGTAAAATATTATATTACAAATGAAAAAATAGCATAATCACATCTGTTTTTATTAAAATACAATATTGGAGTATAGTGTATGATTCAATAACTGTAGAAAGTATGAAAATAAGTTATATCCCTATATTGTTAGCTGAAGAAGTCTAATTTTATTAAAGTAACTGATGTGTAGTAGGAGTAGGCCCTATGCATTTGTCCAAATAAACAAACGATCACTGAGTAATCTAAAATACAATGCTATTACCCTCAAGATAAGACTGGGTTTCTATCTTTTTCTTTCCATTGTTTTTGAATTTTATATTTTAACAAGGTATTGGTATAATTTTTACTTCTTTCTCTCTTCTTCACTTCTTCTAGTATTTGTCTTCTCACTCACTCTCAAAGTCATGATCACTTCTTTAGATAGTATTGTTATTCATACTAACACATACACACTAACACACATATACACACATACAGAACAACTTGCTAAATTTATTTACAGTTAAGATTATGTGTATTTGTTTGGGATCAGATAATCTACTAGAGGTCTTATTTCCAGAGAATAATCATGTGACCCTTTCTTTCTGCAGATGTTGACTGTCTCAATCTTTCACCTAGAGAAAAGGTCCTTGTGGAATTTCCCATATTACAGATGAACATATGGACTGATATGGTCATTACACAGATACTGATTATCCCAAAGATAACAGTGTCAATACTGTACAATTGTGTGTCTTTCCAGGTGGAACATACTTTGCTTTATAGGCCTACAGCTGGGTTGAACTATTGATTATCTTTTTTTGTTGTTATTTTTCATTAAGACAAACCTAGAGCTCTGGAACTATTTATCCAGTTCATCTGTGTATATGGTTGCTCTGATTTTGCTTTTCAAGATGCTATTAACTTCTTTCAAATATACCTAACGTAAACATTTTAACAGAATAATTACATGTGTATGTAAACATGTATGTATGTATGTATGTATGTATGTATGTATGGATGGATGTATGGATGGATGGATGGATGCAACTTGGTGGGCTTAATTCTGGACATGTGATATAGACATTGTAGGACTAGAATTACTTTTGTTGTACTGGTACATTATATTCAGTCAGTCAAGAGCCTTCAGTACAGCCAGAAAGAGCTCCCAAATGTTACTAGTGAGGCACATTAGAACTTAAATAGCAATGATTCCCTGCTGTTTAGAAAGCCTACCAAATGTGAGCAGTGGGGAACATTAGGTCTTAAGTAACAACCATGCTTCTCCATTTAGAAAATAAATCAGGATTTAAAAGAAACCCATCTATGCAAGCATGCTATGATTAAAATTAAGTGAAATTAAGTATATTCCTAATGAATATGAATTGTGTGTGTGTGTGTGTGCGTGCGTGCATGCATGCGCATGTGTGTTAGTCATTAGAAAACAAGCAATTATTGATACAACCAAGGGAAGTCTATTTTCTCGTGATATCATTCATCTGAGAAATGTTCTGGTCACTCTCAACCTTAAGGTTTTATAATCTAAAGTACTAGCTGATTTACATTGAAAATAATATAAAGGTCAGTTATATTGAATACAAGTCTCATTTAGATATAATTATTGATTGTTTGTTGGTCAAGATAAGTGAAACAGAGATTTTCCAGGGCTTAACTGTTCAAATATATACATATATATTGCACATGAAATGTTCATAAATAATTCTTCAGCTTATGGACCATTTCCTCCTAGTTCAAATTTCCATGTGATATTTAGTACTTTATCGTTTCAAAATAATAGCCATCTGTAAAGATTATGCAAAAGCCACATAAAATAATGCCAGGTCATAAAGGCAAACTTAAATGACTTTCCCCCAACAGCGTGTCTTTGAATGCTGTATTGTCCACATGTTGGACATTGAATAAGAAATCTATTAAGCTCATAAGAACAAGATCATCTGTTTAAGCATCAGCAATTCTTGGGCCTCAATGGTAGTTTTGCTGAAGTGACCTCTGTAGCTAACAATAAATAGATTTAAAAAAGTGATAAACTCTACTTATCTGAAATTTTGCAGAGGTGAACTTTGTTCTGCAAAATAATATTCAGTACCGATTGAAGGCTATGATAGACTCCATATTTGTCTTTATTTGGTGCAATTGATTTCTGTGGGCATTCAGCCACAATAGCTCCTTTGGAACTTTGCCAAAAACAAACTCAATTTCTTCAGAAACTTTACTGAAGTGTGTAATGTAAGACAGAAGCTCAAGTTGGATTATTTTTATTTTAAACAATACGATATAAGCTCAAATATAGATAGGAAACCCCTCAAGATATTAGACTCTATTTTGTAAGTTTTAATGAATTTTACTTCTACTTTGTATTCAGCATGTGCTTCTATTTCTTCAAAGCTTGTCTATAAACTATGTAGCAAATTGCACTTGTGGTTCTAGTTTCTGAAGGGAAGACCTGGAAAGGGGAAAACATTTGAAGTGTAAATAAAATGTCCAGTAAAAACAAACAAACTAAACAATAACAGGAAAAAGAATTTTAGAGTCTAGCTACAAAGGGCATAGGATGTCAAAAGGAAGACTAACAGAGTCAAATACCCTGGATCCTTGTGACTCTCAGATTCTAAACCAACAACCAAAGAAGATACATGAGCTGAACCTAGCCCCCCCACACACACACACATATGTAGCAGATGTACAGCTTGACCCATGTAGCTCCTGAACACATGAAGCAGGGGCTATCTCATAAACTGTTGCCTTGTCTGGCATCATTGGCATAAAAAGCAACTAGCCTTGCAGAATCTTTCAGTGCCAGGGTTGGGGGGGCATACCAAAGGGCCTCCACCAACACAGAGGAAAAAGGAAGTGGGGATGAAAAAAATTTGTGGGAGATGATAACCGTGAGGGATGCAACAAGAAGGATATAATATGAATAAGAAAAATTAAACTAAGTTAAATTGAAAAAAAAATGCCAAAAATTGGAATCTAGTATAATTTTATCTTAGCAATTTTCTTCTATAAATGGATTGTTATACAAAAATATATCAGTGTAATTTCTTACATGGGAGGCAGATATGTTGAGCGAAAGAGCTGAAAAAATATTAATAGCCATGAATGATCCGTATTATTTTGGTGAGAAAGTTTCTCACATGTACCTGGCATATGTATATTTCTCATGCCCTCTGTTTAGAGGGGGAACCTACTTCTTATTAAGGAAGGTAAGGGGTAATATTAAGCCAAGTGAGTAGAGGAAAAGTAAATACTAGCATGTTCTCCTTTTGTATTCTGACAGTGACAGGATCTGCATGGTTTGGAGACAAGCAAGCCAGGAACCTAGCCAGGTTTATTCCCAAGCCTCACACTATACTGAACATCTTCCAGTATTACCCAAAAGGACAGTGTTCTAAGATGGAAAACTTGCCATTGGGGAGAGGAGGGAAATCTGGATTTAAAGGGGACAGTAAACTTGATGAACATTTGTACCCTTTGTGATTTTTAATCTCTGCTTTTCAGGAAAGGCATAACATTTAATTAGTTTTGTTTACATTGTACCACTATGGCGTACTTTGTTCCTTTTCCATTGTGCTTTTTGATGATGTGGTCAACATGTTTGTGTGAGCAACCTGGCTATTTTCCAATCTGTTTTGTCTTTGAGAATGATAATGAAATCATTAGCGAAATGTTTGTGAACACACCAGACATTAAAGAAACAAGCCTAGGAGACAGATTAGATGGAGAGGACAACTTCCTGTTCCTTCTCCAAAACATGGTTTCAGTGTATTTCTTAGGGAATAAACTCAGGAAAAAAGATTTGTGAGATGTTGTGGATGTGATTACGTGTTTCAAATAAAATTTAAATTTAAATTGTAGAGTAATGGTATAATTAAATATGTGTACTAATAACTTTAAAACATATCATGTTTCTGAGGGAGGGATGTTATAAAATGTAAAGAAGAATTGCCACAGCCAAACAAGTAAGACTTTATCTTGTGTCTATTAAAGAGAATGTATAACCCAAACTTATTTAGGATAAAATTCAAATCTCTCTACATTATGCATGGATTACCAAGTAGCCTTGTAGTAATGAATTGCTGTCCTGTTAATTAAACAGTATATGTTCTCATATAATGAAAGTAGTATCACTTGATGAATATCCAAAGAAGAACTCCATTTATATTCAGATTTAAATATTATTGGAGCAAGGATTTTTAAAAAAAGTCTTCACCAGGCATAATATCCCTCTCTTTTAGCAATCTAATTACAACTAGAGAGCTGTTTATTACTACCAAGTTCTGTGTGCTAATATGGTATCCATAGGTACCATATAATACCATGTTGATATGATGTTATTCATAGTGCTTGTTGCTGGGCAGGACTGTTTGTCACCTCTGTCC
The DNA here is from genome assembly GCF_900095145.1 of Mus pahari. Classification (NCBI taxonomy): domain Eukaryota; kingdom Metazoa; phylum Chordata; class Mammalia; order Rodentia; family Muridae; genus Mus; species Mus pahari. The sequence goes on along the minus strand of NC_034593.1, from coordinate 7,917,411 downwards.
TGTGAGAGCTTGCATTTTGTACTTTCTGGTACCATGAAAGCTAGTCCTTATGGAGGTCAGTTCCAGCTCAGGGGTATTTGTGTCCTGATTTTCAAGTGCACAATGTCTTCAGCAATAGAGACTTACCTTCCAATGCTGGGGAGCAACCAAGGGCAATAATGAGAGTCTGAAGAATCTTTGGACAACCCTGACTTACAGTTCAAAAGAGTACTTCTTATGCCTAGTGTCATTTGTTTGCTTTTTAATTTTTGGCTTGGAAATAGAGAATTTACTCTGGCTTCTATTAGCAAATACTAGGTGTACTTTGTTAGAAAATTCATCAGACATTACTTAAGAAATGTACTGAACAAAAAAAAAAATTGGACAATTGCAGGGAAAACAAACTGTGAAAACGTGGCAAACAGATAAAACAACCTGGAGTATGATGCATGATCAAGGGATGGAAATTAATGAAGTCTGTCTCTATTGATTGTTTCCAAATGGATACATATCTTAATCTGTGCAATATAACAATCTATAAACATTTCTATAAACAGCCTATAGCATTCCCAGTCTATAAATATTGTCCTTATACCACTGATACATACAGTCTTTACCCCTCATCATGGGAACTTCTCTTTGTAGCATACCAAGTCCAGTACAAAAAAGAAAATCACAGACAATCAAAACGTAGAGCTATGGGGTCTAGACACAATGATTATATCTACCAACACTTCTACATCTTTGTCTCACAAGGCTTTGATGACAACTGTGAGAGTGAAAGGAGCAGGGTATTTGCTTATATCTTACAAACCTTATCTTCTGCATGTGAAATGAGCAAGTTGACTGAAATGGGCATATATATATATATATATATATATATATACATATATATATATATTATATATATATTATATATATATATAATATATATATATGTATATATATATATATATACATATACATACACACATATACCTACAATAACAATTAATAGAAGAAGAGGTCATAAAGTTGAAGGAAAGCAGTTAGGGGTTTATTGGAGAGTTTGGAGAGAGAAAAGGGAAGAAAGAAATTTATTAACTATAATCTTAAAATTTTAAACAATATATAAATACTGGTCTTTATAGGTTTTTAAAGAAAGGAGACACTACTTGAATTTTCTGTTCAATGGAGAAGAACTATCTAGGAATTTTGTATCTTATTGTCTTTATCAGGCATGATGTACCGGTATTAAAAATGTTGTATCAGCACAATGTTTCTTATAGCAACTCCTACTTTCTACACTGTGATGGTTGCATGGCAAGCATTAGTAATTAGGATCCAATGGTCTTCTCTCAACAGTCAGGAAGCATTGCTTCCTCTTGCCTTTCCAGAGAATCGTTTTGAAATCTCACTTTGTGTAAATTAATTTTAATTCACCTGATAAAATTTCTCTCTCCAAGCCGTACAGCCTCAATCCGCTAATGCATACCTAGTCCTGTAACTTCTAACCTCTGTGCAATCTTATGGAGGCCCACAATGCCTTTAGCCTCTGAGACTTGCTGCTGAATAAACTCATCTCACTTCTTCCCAGTTCTTTCTGAGCCCTAGCTGTCTGGTTCAACTCAACTGTTCTCACTCAAACTTCTCTCTGTCTCTGCATCTTCTCAAACTAACTCTGGTAATGGGTTCTAACCTTCTGGTTCCTTCTCATTCTCTGGCTTGTTCTGTGTCTACCTGTGTCTAGCTTGTTTTCTCTTTAACTTGTCTCTGTAAAACTCTCCGTGTAAAACTACCTTTTATACTCCTCTCTCTCTGCAGTGCTCTATCTTGCATAGCTTCCCATTCCTCTGTTCTCCTGAGAGTTGGACATATCCAATTCTGTCACATCTTTCTCTGATTTGTTACTTTGTCTGTCACTCAATTAGACATCATTTTCAAACAGGGGTGCTTCCTTATACAACCTAACTTTATCTTTATTGTTTGGGATTAAAGATACTCCTAAGGGAATGTTTAAACTGCAGCTAGTGGGATTAAAGATGTGTGCTAAGGTCTGAGTCACATCACAACTAGAAAAAAGTATTTTCAGTAAAAAACACATCTTGGGGTTCACAGTGTGATCAAATATCCTGCAATGACCTACAACTCTAGATTATGCTTTCTTCATCCTCCAAGATCACCTCCAGCAACATGGAAGAATGGGATAACTACTGAGCCTTCAAAGTATAAAACTTTTTGTTGTTTTTCCCCCATACCTTTCTCCTTACCAGAAATATCAACATTGCTAGTTCTAACTGTCATATTCAGTTCTTCTCTCAGCTCTACCTGAATTAGTTCTCATGCTGTTTCCACTCATTTCCATGATGCTACCAGGTCAGTAATGGCCAGGCATGGTAAGGAATTCATTCTTCAGTCCTGCCCTACAGTCCTGCCCAGTCAGTCCTGAGTTAACCTAGGCCATACCTGCCTTCTGATAAAGTGGCTTTACACTAGACTGTGGATAAAAGCAAACCTTTTTCACAGTGGCTAACGCTTCCAAAGGATCCTAGTCTATTTCCTGAACCTACCTTTCTGACATTTCTTTAATAGGCATGCCCTCTGAACCTTCTGGAGGAAGGGACTAAAGACTGTATCTCTGAACCAACTTCTGTTTATTTGGTAGTCATTTATAATTAGCTGTGTGTCCACTTTTCAAATGTATCCTTAGAATCTCTGCTGTCTTTGTGGATAACTCCATCACCTTGCCTGCTCCTGTACTGTCACATTTTGTCTACTTTCCACGGTGGGTTGTTTCTTATATCACTTCCTGAAGAAAGCACTGCCTGGCACTTTTCTCTCAGGCTTTGTTCTACTATTATTTCAATCTTTTCTCAAATACTAAATGTTTAATTATTGCATTTTGTCTAATTCCATCCATTTTCTGTAGCAAGTATGCAAACTCCATACTGAAGGATATTGTTTGTCTTGTTTCATGTGATATTAATGTCTGGTACATTGCAGCCCTTATTTTACAAAATGAATGAGTTAAAGCAACACAGACCTGAGTGCATATGTATATTTTCCCCCTCCTCCCTCAAGTAAGAAATATATTCCATGCCAAGCTAATGTTTTTGGCTACGAATTATAACACACACACACACACACACACACACACACACACGATATTGTGGAAAGAATTTTGAATGGATTTTACTTTTGTATGACTAATCTAACCTTTCATCTTTCAGTGTCTGTTTCATTAATGCGGTCATATTATGCAATAATAAAATACATATATCCCTCTTGTCATTTCTGTTTCTTTTCTACTACTTATGACTTATTCAAATTATTAACATTAATTTTGTTTTACAGTGTTGTAACTAAGTGCAGTTGTAGTTACTTCATAAAATGCATGTGCAGAAATTACATTGTTATAAAGGTCACAACAATAATATATTTAAGGTCACAGAAAATACAGTTTAGATTTAATACACATTTAAGAAACATGTTAATGAAAGACATTTACATTGTACCTAATATTTCTATTTAAAAAAAAACTATTGAGCTGTTGAGATATTAATATGGTTCAATAATTAAAGGCAATTGATTCAGTGTCCATTTCTGACCTACAGGCACCTGCCACATGGTTGATGCACAGAAATGCATGTGAACAAAGCATTTATACACATAAAGTAAATAAACATAAAATCCCAATGTATTTATTTAATACATATATGTACTTTGCATGTATATCTATGTATGACATATATGCCTGATGCCTATGATACCAGAAAATTTCATCTTCATCGATCCCTTAGGACTGAGGTCACAGAAAGTTGTGAGTTGCCTTGTATGTTCTGGCAATTGAACAGAAGACTTCCAAGAAGAGCACTCAGTGCTATTTAACCACTGAGCCATCTTTCTTTCTTTCTTTTTTTTTTTTTTTTTTGGTTTTTCAAGACAGAGTTTCTCTGTGTAGTCCTGGCTGTCCTGGAACTCACTCTGTAGACCAGGCTGGCCTCGAACTCAGAAATCCGCCTACCTCTGCCTCCCGAGTGCTGGGATTAAAGGCGTGCGCCACCATGCCCAGCCTGAGCCATCTTTCTTTCCCCTACATTTCCTTTATAAATTGGTTTTATATATATATATATATATATATATATATATATATATATATATATAATGTATTTCTTGACATTTAAAATGTTAATTAAAAACATGTTGGTATTATGCTGAAGAGATGTAAATTTAAATTTTATTAGTTTAATAAAATTTTCCCCTAAAACCATCACGTGTTTTTAATATCACAGCAACACTGAAGAGGCAATTTTTATTGCTTTTTGGCACTGTCATGAAAAAATAAATTACTTTTCTAATGTTTTAACTTTGTTTCTTTATCACTAATAATGCAGATATTTGTTTTGAATAATAAGCTATAAACTACTGTCATGTGGTACTTTGAAATTGCTGAGAGTTCTAAGCTTTGCATAAATTATCACACTTTTCTCAACAGTTTTAGAGAGTTATTATTCGTTCTTCAATTTAAAAAAAAAATGTGTAAACTATGTCAAGTCACTAGCTCAAGGCTACACTATGGGAACTAGGACATCTGGGCCATGCTCTGATAGATTCTACTCTACCAGCATCCGTGGCTGTGAAGAAATAGTTTACATATTTCAATTTTGTCCTTTTTTTCTTATTTATAATTTAATAAAATAAAAATCCTTTTTTAAAAAATATGGAGAATAACATTTTAATAGATAATTTGGTATTTAAAGATTTCCTTTGCTCATACCACAGGCATGTTATTTTATTGGTTTATATAATTACTGCTTTACAAGAGAATACAATCAAGTTCATACATAAAAGAGTTAACATCGGGCAAGGTGAGGGTATAGGGGACTTTCGGGATAGCGTTTGAAATGTAAATGAAGAAACTATCTAATAAAATAATTTAAAAAGAGTCAACATCAAGCTTCCTATTTTTTTTCAGGTAATTTATAGTTTTTATAATTGCTATGTGAGCGTCAAACAATCATTTTAAATAACTTCTCTGAATATTCAGTTTGCAGGGTGCTGGAAATTATTCAGAAAAAGAACTTTGCAAAATTAATATAAGATATTTTGAAGACAAACACATACTTCTGTATCTCAATATTCTAACTTAAACAATATGCATCATTAAATCTGATCATTGATAGTATTTTAGGATCATTTTTATAGTATAAAAGAATATTACAACAAATCACAGTCTAAAAGAAAGTTAAATGTGATGCTGATCTTCTGTCGTTTTACAAATTAGAAACACTACAGTGAGTGGAATCAGTTATTTATTAGCATGTTTTTGTTTTTTTATACTCAACTTAGAACAGCATTGTGAAAGTTGAGCTTTATAATACCTAATGTTTATACAATTTTAGAAGTTCTGTTTGAGAAAAGAAGACAGAAACAAAGTTAAGCACAAAAGGAAATCACATCAAATTTCTCTTGGCAATCTTGCCACAGACAATGCTTTACTGAGTCACCTCTCTATTTCATCTGACTTTTTTCTCCATTGTGCAAAACCTTCTTGACTGGAACACAGTTTCAGTCCTTCAGAAATTGTCCATGGTCTTAAGTATTGATGTAAAATTTCATTCATTGAAATGTCTCCCTAAGTCTTGCTTTTTAAAATACTTTGAATCAGTTCAATATACATTTCATAATATATTTTGTAGTTACTCTTATGATAAAGATGTCTCCTGCTACATGTTAAATTCAACATAGTTTTTATTGGTTTTTATGCACATAATGAAAGACTGAATTAGTGTTTTGAAGTAAATTATTCATTACTATCAATTAAAATCTGAAACCCTTCCAAGATCTTTAACATCATGCCAATACTGATAGCTAAATGTACTGCGTGTTTTTAGCACCTAAAATAGATCTAACAAATATAATCAACAATTGTCCATAAGACAACCTTAGGGCTACTCACTTTCTATCAAAAAAAGCATAATTCATTTAGACACAACACACCAAAGAAGCTATTTGCTAGTATGGCTTTATTTGTATTAACATCTTTATATAAATTTGAATGATATAAAATTTAGCATCAGAATGTAACAAAGAATATAAAGGGAAACTTGGTAGAACCATGAATAATTTGATAGCAATTGCTTGCAGTGAATTTTACTTATTCTGAAAGTATATGACATAGGTGCCCTCTAAGCTAGACATTTGTATATTAATATTCACTTGAATTACACACATTGATGTACCTCTCCATTAAGACAGGTAATTGAGAAGTGGCGCACATATTTAAAGACTTTTCTCAAAGTGTGCTGAAATCTTAGATAAGACTGAACTATCAAAAATGTGCTTATTTAATAAATTATTAAAATACTTCTGCTATGGCTTTACCTGGTGGTTTTTGTGTTAGGGGGAAAATAGTCAGTCTTTCTAGTTACCAATGAAATGCAAATTCACAAGAGAACAAATTGTAAATTTATAGATAATTAGCATTCTATTGTTGTGCTAAACTTAATGCATCATTAATCTCAATGAACCTTAAGAGGAAATGAAGCTTACTGGAGACTGAGCAATGAAGAAATCTGGAGAGTATGGCTTCCATCATGAATAATTAAGCAAGAAATGATGACAGCCATTTTTGAGAAATATATTTTGCATCTATGTGAACAGGTATACAAACAAATATGAAAATTGTATATATTTATACTTAAAAGAATTTCAAAATTAATGAAAATTGTTTATGGTTCTATGTTTTTATGATTCAAAATTTTTCAGTGTATTCATGATGAGAAGAGACACTTTGAAAATATAAAAATCTTTTTATTAGTCAACTGTATTGTCATTTATTTTAAAAACCTAATTACAGTTATAAACAGTAATTATCTTCTGACAGTACCTGATAAAAACAAGATAGAGGCAGGCTGCTTTACGTTTATACTGTGCCTCAAATAATCCCCAAATACCATTTATGTGGAGTTCAGTGACTAAATTGTAGGACAGGTAATAAGTAGAATTTTTTTTTACAAGATGTAAAATAATGAGAAAGCTAGCCAAATTTAGTTTTGTTCATAAAATAACAATAATGACTAGAGGTTTTTATAACCAAATTTACATTGAATTTCTTGTAGTATTATGCTAAGAAGTGGAGAGATCTGGAGCTAAGGAAGATGCATATATCTGAATCACAGCTGTTCTTAGCTCATCTATATTTACCTTTTAATAGCAGCTGTTATAGGTATAATTTGATGACAGATGCAAGATTTATACATGGTACAGTTAGGTGTGTCAGTCTATTCATAGAATTGTGTTAGTAGCAATACTCTCAAGTTCAATTTTCATTTCTACTTGAGAACTCTCTAGACATTGGGGAAGGCAATCTATTCCTCCCTTGTTATCTATCTTTGGAAAACATTAATCAACTTTCTGCTTTAAAAAAGTCTACTTTTCACATATCATTGTAGAATTCCTAGGATTTCCCAATTTTTGAAAGCATATCATATATTCCTTATTCACAATTCAAGTACTCTTTGTTTGTCTTTTATTTTACCCAACTTCCCTGAATAAAATCATAAGTACAATTGTACAGAATTATAAACTGAAACAATTTATTTGTTGTTTTGGGGCAAAGGCCCTAAGCTTTATCCATTAAGACATTTTTTTCTATAATTTTTGTTTGATATCTATTCTTATTTTTATGTTTTTTATTGAAAATATAATCTTTTCTCATAGAATATATATTGACTACAGTTTCCCTCTGTCCTCTAAGTTCCATCCCATCAACCCTTCCCTCTAGATCCACTCCATTTCTTTCTCTTATTAGAAAAATATAGGCTTCTTGTGGTTTGCAAATTGTATCTTGGGTATTCTAAGTTTCTGGATTAACTGCTTATCAAGTGAGTTCTTTTATGATTGGGTTACCTCACTGAGGATGATATCCTCCAGATACATCCATTTGCCCAAGAATTTCATAAATTCATTGTTTTTAATAGCTGAGTAGTTCTCCATTGTGTAAATGTCCCACTTTTTTTTTTTAATCTATTCTTCTACTGAGGGACATCTGGGTTCTTTCCAGCTTCTGGCTATTATAAAAAAGGATGCTAGGACCCTTGGTCTTGCAAACTTTATATGCCCCAGTACAAGGGAATGCCAGGTCCAAGAAGTGGGAGTGGGTGGGTAAAGGAACAGGGGTGGTGGGGGAGGGTATAGGGAACTTTCAGGATAGCATTTGTAATGTAAATAAAGAAAATATCTAATTAAAAAAAAAGAAGAAAAAGCTATAGGAGTTCTATAGTGGAAAGTTTGAAATCACTTATGTATAGTCTCATATCATCTTTACAAAAAGATACTTTGATTTCTTTTTTTGAAATTTGTATCACCTTGATTGTCTACTATTGTATTTGCTCTAGGTATAACTTCAAGCACTATAATAAATAGGTATGGTGAACATGGACAACTTGTCTTTTTCCTAATTTCAGTGGAACTGATTTGAATTTATCTCCAGCTAACTTGATGTTGGTTATAGGCTTGCTATAAGTTGTCTGTATTATGCCTAAGAATGTCCCGTAAACCCTAATCTCTCTGAGACTTTCATCATGAAGAGGTTTGGATTGTGTCAAAGGACTTTTCTGCATCTAGTGAGATGATCATATGCAATTTATCTCTGTCTTTTTATGTGGTAGATTGAACTTACTGATTTTCATATAATGAACCATTCTTACATGTCTAAGATAAAGCCTACTTGAACTTCTTGGATGATATTTTGTGTGAATTCAATTTACAAGAATTTTATTATTTTGGTATTTACGTTCAGGAGGAACATTATTCTTTATTTTTCTTTATTTGTTGGTTTTTGTGTGATTTTTGATATCAGGATAATTTGGTCTGATAGAATGAATTGGGCCAATTTCCTTTGCTTTCCATTTTGTGAAATAATTTGCAGAGTATTGTCATGAACTTTGCTTTGAAAGTCTGGTAAAATTCCTTACTAAATCCATCTGGCTGTGGATGATATTTAATGATTCTTTCTATTTTTACTGGGGATTATATGTGATGTAAATGGCTAGTTTGATATTGATTTAACTTTGGGAAGAAGAATGTATCAGGAAAATTATCCATTTCTTTTAGAATTTTCAAGTAGGTATATTATAGGGTTGGTTTTTTTTTCTTGTATAATATTAAGATTCTCCAGATTTCTGTATCAACTATTATGTCAACACTTTCATTTCTGATTTTGTTAATTTGAATATTCTCTCCATGGTTTTTAATTAATTTTGATAAGGGTTTGTTGATTTATTGATATTCTCATAGAAACATCTTCTTCTCTGAGTTTTTTTATTGTTCCCTTTGTTTCTACTGTATTGACTCAAGCTTTATATGCATTTATTTATTTATTTTTCTCATCTGTTCCTATTGGGTTCATTTACTTCTTTTGTTCCAGAGCTTTCAGGTATTCTATTAAGTCTCTTGTATAAAGCCTATCAGGGTTTTTTTTTTTTTTTTTTCTTTTCTTTTTAAAATATAGACAGGTATTGCTTTCTGCTTGCTTTTCATTTTATTCCTTAAATTTGGGCTTTCTGTGTGTTTATTTTCATTGAATTCTAGAATTTTTTTCCTCTAAGGCTGCTTGACTTATGTTTCACTCAGCAGAAAGTTGTTCAGTTTCTATGAAATTGTAATCTTTCTGTTGATGTACTGTTACTGCTACCAGGAGTGGGATATTCGTGTAATAGTTGGACCATGTGTTTGGGAAGACAGTGGAAGGTCTTTGGAACTTCAGGCTAAAAGAGCCATTGGTTATGAAGAGCTATGTTGGATGTTCTATAGGAGCTTAGGAAATAATGTTGAGAACAGTGCAGAAGATGGAGGCCTGGCTTGTGAAACTTGAGACAGAACCGTAAAGAGTCTTATCAAGGCCGTTGCTATTTTCATTGTGAAAATACTGTGGTTTTGGTTAGCTGAGACTGAGGAATAAGCTCTGATTAACAAGATACCAGAACTACTAAAAGGAAACATTTGCTTTCCTGAGACAATTGATGATGGTTAGCCGGAGCTAAGAAAGTAGCAGTGATTACAAAGAAACCAGCATCACAGCGGTAAAATCTTCTGGGAAATATTTCCTGAAAGCACAGAGAAGCTGTCTTTCAGAGGCAGCAATGGTTTTATATTGTGTTGGAAGTCAAACTTGGTAATGCATAAGGTTGATACAGGTGGTTTTGAAACATGAAGGGGTAGCAGCTGATGCATGGTACTTCGAGAGGTCAGGAGAGGCCACTGGTGAAGGTACAGCCTGTGGCAGTTGTAAGCCCAGGACTGAAGGGGTCATGCAGAGAAGTTGAGAATTAGCACTATGTAAAAAAAGTTTCTTGGAACTGCAAGATGACACTTAGGATAGGGAATAGGGTAGGGGTCTGAAGGGGTTCTTTAAATAAATGATTTTGAGATCCATGTTATTTCTGTTGTAGTAAGAAAATAGTTTTCAGTTGTTACTAAATAATAATGTTGTATGGAACACTCAAACCCCTACCTTTCTCCCATCCTTCAGGATTTGTCACCCTCTTTACCTTACCTGTTCTCTTCTACACTCGGCCAAATTATCAATCTGCATCCCATTTCCCCCCTCTCTTCGCCATACAATTATGAACCTTTGATCTTGTACTTCTTCTAAAATCTAAAATATTGGAATTATACAATGAGAGTTTTCCTTGGAAAATACAATAACCATCTTAGGCTTTCAATTAGTACAATAAAACATCATAGCCAAAAGTAACTTTTGGAGAAATGTGTTTATAATACTTTACTATTCTCAGGTCACTGTCCACCACCAACGAATGTCAGGGCAAGAAATCAAGGCACAAAGTTGGAAACAGGAAATGATGTAAACGTCATGAATGAGTACTACTTATTGGCTTGCTCCTTTATATCTTGCTCAGACTGATTTCTTATAACAGCCAGCAACACCTGCCCAGGGATGATACCAACCACAGTGCCTGGGAATTTTTACATCAATAACCAATAAAGAAAATGGACTATAGACTTGCATGTAGGCAAATCTTATAAAACCATTTTCTCATACATTCTCTTCTCCCACAACAAAACTAGTAAATGCATACCCATTTCTATTGTGATTATTGTGATTTTGTTTTTACATGTGTACTTTTATTACTCTTCTTTGTTTCCCTCCCTGTCTCTGTCTCTGTCTCTGTCTCTGTCTCTGTCTCTGTCTCTCTCTCTCTCTCTCTCTTTCAATGCATGTGTGTACGTGTGTGTGCATTTGTGCATTCCATAGTGTGGATATAAAATCAAGTACAGCTCCTGGGAGTGTTCTCTCTCTCTCTCTCTCTCTCTCTCTCTCTCTCTCTCTCTCTCTCTCTCATTCTTCCATGTGGATCCAAGGGATAAAACTTAAGTTGTTAGGCTTGAGGCAATTGTTATTACCTTCTGAATCTCCTTATAAACATACTTTAATCTTTTCTTTGAACAAACTGTACTTCTGATGAGCTCTACTTTCTGTAGATATCTACTTTGCATAGTCTACTTAGTGTGTACTTTTCCCATTTCTTTGACATTTTCATTTATTAACTGTTCTGTTTCATTCATTCAATTGAGGGGGTATAATATTAAATTTTAATAATAAAACACTATACAGGGTTGCTACCTGACTCAATGGTTTATGTTCCTGAATGAAAGACACACAGCCTTTATATTTAATATGCATTAAACAGCACAATAGAAGGGTACTTGCCTAGCCTTCATGTTGCTAGAATCTAGCTCCTAGCTTCTGTGCTGCTGATAATTCTGAGTTACTGCTTACTGATTGCTATGTTCTACCTTGGCTGCCCTGGACCCAGTGGAGCAACACTCTGCAGTCTCAGCATCTGGCTGGTGACTTCTTGAACCAGCGTCTAAGGTGCTCTCCTTGCTTCTCTTGCCCATGATGGCCTCCACGTCTCTCCTGTCTCCAACCTATCCTAAGAGCATGTAGGACCCCCATTTTGGGGGACCCCCGAAGTCATGGGAGTCAGGATTTCCCAGGAAACATGAGAGGCCTTCTTGTTGTAAAAGCATGAGGTAGTTTAATGGTGGAGCTCCGGGCCAGCACGTACCTCATGCAGGAGGCAGAGGTGCCAACTCTGTGGCCTGAAAGCTAGGGGGTTTTATAGGGGGAGGGGGAGGGGCTGGAAGAATTGGCGTGGTTACCTGTGATTGGCTCATTTAAACGTACACATTTGCAGGATGCTACGTGCAAAGACAGAAATGCTAGGAGACCTGAGGGGTGGGTCAGCGGAACATTTGGTTCAGTCCCAGGAATGTTCCAACAATGGCCTGCCTGGGCNTGCCCAGGCTTNTCTCACTGTGCTCTCTGCCTCAGGCTTCCAAGCTTACAAACAACTATTTCTCTGGACATAAGTTGCATGAATCCCAGGCCTTAAATTTCATTTCTCTACAAGCACAGCAGATCTGCCTCTTCCTCCTTCCTCACAGTCTCAAGCCCGGGACCCCTAAATTGCATCTACATCTCTTCCTCCCCATCTATTGTCTGGAGGCTTCTTTATTTAACAGTAGGGATTACCTGGGGGCAGGTTCCCAGATCCTTTGTGCAAATTAATTTAGGGGACCCCATTAACATTAGAATGCCAGCAGTTTCAAGGAGGTAGATATTCAAGGAGGTAGATGTTCATGGCACAGTGCATTAATGGAGGTCAGAAGGCAATTTAAGGAAGTTCTTTCCTTCTACTATTTAGGTCTATAATTGTTTGTTTGTTTGTTTGTTTGTTTTTCAAGACAGGGTTTCTCTCTGTAGCCCTGGCTATCCTGGAGCTCACTTTGTAGACCAGGCTGGCCTCAAACTCAGAAATCTGCCTGGCTCTGCCTCCCGAGTGCTGGGATTAAAGGTGTGTGCCACCAAGCCCAGCTTAGGTCTGGAATTTTTAACTTAGGTGTTTTGGCTTGGAGGCAAATAATGTTACTCATTGTGTTATTTCTGGCTGTAGCTTTATGTATTTTACATTTATCAGAAAATTTACATCTCTATAATTATTTGCTCATGTGCATTTACAGTTAAAATTCTCTCACAAGTTTCTAAGAACCTTTTTTTTCACATTCTACAGAAATTTTCCAATATAATTTAGAAATCTCCTTGGTTTAGAAATTTCTGTTTTCTTTGTTTCTATAATTTACCAGTCTCATGTTTTCAGTCCACAACTGAAAATAAATATGTATGAATTACTTTTGATGCTTTTACAGTGATTTTGAAGGCAGTAGTTCATATTTAGTATTCATCTCAGGTGGCTTCCTTGCTCTTTATTGGAACCAACCACTATTGAGCTGGCAATTTATCTGGGGTCTTAGTCCTAAGAAACAACTACCATATGATATAACGGTGAGATCTAGGCTGGGCTCTTATCTTCTTAGCATGCTTTTTTTGTCTCCTGTGATAAGGGTGAACCCTGTTACGAGAGACTGGCTAGGACATCATAATCATTCTGCCTCAGCCATTTAAATAGTGGAATTGCAGCTATAAGTCACCATGCCCAACAGAGTAAAATATGAACATTTTACTGGACACTTCCCTTTGAAGTCATCCTTACATAGGCGTTTTGTGATCATTTTATGTAAGCAACTTTCTCTGTTCATTCTCTGAAGCAATTATCTTTATTTACTATCAATCCTTTGTTTGATAGTAACAGATTTCTTGAGTTTTTAAATTCCAGTTCTCAACAAGAATGTCAGCTCTATGAAGACAGAGATTAAGTCAGCTTTGTTTTGCTTTAGTCAGTTATTGGCCAAACAAACCAGCTGCTCAATAAACACTTTCTGGGTTAATACATTATAATTGAAAGAGTGTTGAGCCTATAGCCCTAGTCTCAGAGAATCTTGATTTTCCCAACTCTTCATGATGACCCTGAAGCTATATTTCTGATTGCCATTGTTTTCTTGTCCCAGCACACTGGAAGGATTAATCATTTTAAGATATTTCAAAAACTATAAATGGATCAGCATATGGTATTAAAAACATAGCAAAATCAACATTGTAAAACTTAATTATTTAGTGTAGGAAATACTATTGTAATTTGAATTATTCAAGGAAATTTCTAAGGCACACACTAATATTAGTGTGAGAACATAATACAGTAGTATAATTTACTTTTTAATTTAGACCTCCATTTCTGACAAAAGATCAAATTAGCAAACCAGTACTGAAGATATTGTCACTCTCTTTCTTCCCTTTTCTTTTGATGAAGTTGATAAACAATTTAGTATTTGGAGAAGTTATTATGCAAGGTATTCTTTTTTTGGCATCAAAATAATTTGTAATAATTAAATGCCTCTTTAATATACATGATATCTTCTGAAACTAAACGTAATATGTACTCAACCTGTTTTGAAAATCTATTAGAAATATTAAACATGAAATAGTAGAAAAAATGTTTTTTCCAATTTTTATTATATATTTTCTTCATTTACATTTCAAATGCTATCCTAAAAATCCTCTATACCCTCCCCCTGCCCTGCTCCCCTACCTACCCACTCCCATTTCATGGCCCTGGAGTTCCCCTGTATTGGGGAATATAAAGTTTGCAAAACTAAGGGGCCTCTCTTCCCAAAGATGGCTGACTAGGCTATCTTCTGCTACATACGCAGCTAGAGACACCAGCTCTGGGGGTACTGGTTAGTTCATATTGTTGTTCCACCTGTAGACTTGCAGACCCCTTCAGCTCCTTGGGTACTTTCTCCAGCTCCTCCATTGGGGGCACTGTGTTCCATCCAATAGATGACTGGGAGTATCCACTTCAGCATTTGCCAAGCACTGGCATAGCCTTACCAGAGACAATTCTATCAGGGTCCTGTCAGCAAAATCTTGCTGGCATATGCAACAGTGTCTGCATTTGGTGGCTGATTATGGTATGGATCCCCGGGTGGGGCAGTCTCTGGATGGTCCATGCTTTCGCCTCAGCTCCAAACTTTGTCTCTGTAACTCCTTCCATCTCTTATGGAGTCCTCTATGAAAGGAAATTATGACAAGTTCCTGATTAGACAGAAACTGTTACATCTCCAAGGCAGACCATGCAACGTAAATGTGACTTCATTGAATGAATTGGGTAGTGTTTCTATTTTGTGGAATAGTTGAAGTGTATTGGTATTAGGTCTTCTTTGAAGATCTGATAGAATTCCAGACTAAACCCATCTGATCTTTAGTCTTTTCTGGCTGGGAGACTTTTAATGACTGCTTGTATTTTTTAGGGGTTATAGGACTTTTTAGATAATTTATCTGATAGTATTTGATATCTGTCTAGAAAATTGTTGATTTCATCCAGATTTTCCAGTTTTGCTTAATATAGGCTTTTGTAGTATGATCTGATTTTTTAATTTCCTCATTTTCTCTTGTTATATCTCCCTTTTCATTTCTGTCTCTGTGTCCTCTGGATAGTCTGGTTATGGCTTTACCTATCTTTTTGGTTTTCTCAAAGAACCAGCTCCTGCGTTTGTTTGGTGATTCTTTGTATAGGTCTTTTTGTCTCTACTTGGTTGATTTTAGCCCTGAATTTGATTATTTCCTGCATTTTCTTGGATGAATTTGCTTCTTTTTTCGTTCTAGAGCTTTCAGATGTGCTGCCAAGCTGCTAGTGTATTCTCTCTCTAGTTTATTTTGGGAGGCACTCAGAGCTATGAGTTTTCCTCTTAGTACAGCTTTTCTTGTGTCCCATAAGTTTAGGTATGTTCTGCCTTCATTTTCATTAAATTCTAAAGTCTTTAATTTATTTATTTTTTCTTCCTTAACAAAGTTATCATTGAGTAGGGCATTTTTCAGCTTCCATGTATATGTGAGCTTTCTGTTGTTTTTGTTGCTATTGACTATTGTCTTAGTCCGTGGTTATCTGATAAGATGCACAGGATTATTTCAATTTTCTTGTATCAGTTGAGGTCTTTTTGTGACTGATTATGTGGTCAGTTTTGGAGAAGGTACCATGAGCTGCTGAAACAAAGTTATATTCTTTTGTTTTATAATGAAATGTTCTCTAGATATCTGTTAAATCCATTTGTTCCATAACTTCTCTTAGTTTCAATGTGTCTCTGTTTAATTTCTTTTTTTTTT
>NC_034593.1:7897985-7901355 GCF_900095145.1 Mus pahari | reverse complement strand
CCCCTCCTCGGGTGAGGAAAGGCGCTGGATGCCAGGCGGACACCCCTCCTCGGTCGGGGAGGCAAGGTGTTGGGTGCTGGATCAGCCTGCGGACAGCCCTCTGTTTAATTTCTATTCCCATTACCTATCCATTGATAAGAGAGGTGTGTTGAAGTCTCCCACTAATATTATGTGAGGTGCAATGTGTGCTTTGAGCTTTATGAATGTGGTTGCTTTTAAACTTGGAGTACAGATGTTCAGAATTGGGAGTAATTGGTAGATTTTTCCTTTTATCAGTATTTAGTGTCCTTCCTTATCCTTTTTGTTGAAAGTTGATTTTGTTGATATTAGAATGACTACTATAGCTGGTTTCTTGTGACCATTTGCTTGGAAAACTGTTTTCCAGCTTTTAACTCAGAAGTAGTCTGTCTTTGACACTGAGGTGAGTTTCCTGTATACAGAAAAATGCTGGGTCCTGTTTCTGTATCCAGTCCATCATTCTGTGTCTTTTTATTGGGGAATTGAGTCCATTAAAGTTAAGAGATACTAAGGAACAGTGATGTTGCTTCCTGTTATTACTTATGTTATTTTTATGATTGTGTGGCTATCTTCTTTTGGATTTGTTTAAAGAGATTTACTTTCTTGCTTTTGCTAGGGTGTCGTTTCCCTCCTGTGTTGGAGTTTTCCATCTATTATCCTTTGTTGGGCTAGATTTGCAGAAAGATACTGTGTAAATTTGATTTGGTCATGGAATATCTTGGTTTCTTCATCTACATTATTGAGAATTTTGCTGGGTATAGTAGCCAGGGCTAGCATTCGGGTTCTCTTAGGGTCTGTATAACAACTGCTTTGATTTTCTAGCTTTCAAAGTCTTTGTTGAGAAGTCTGGTGTAATACTGAAAAGTGTGCCTTTATATGTTACTTGACCTTTTTCTCTTACTTTTTAAATATTCTTTCTTAGCTGTGTGTGTGTGTGTGTGTGTGTGTGTGTGTGTGTGTGTGCGTATGTGTGTTTTGGTATTTGACTATTATGTGATAGGAGGAATTTCTTTTCTGGTCCATTCTATTTGGAGTTCTGTAGGCTTTTTTGACACTGGATGTGTCACAGGATCAGCTCCTGGTGCAGATGGAATTTGGAAGTCTGAGGAAACACATAACATCAAACATTTAATTGGGTCTGTCTTACAGTTTCAGAGGTTCAGTCCATTATCAACATGGTGGGCAGCATGGCAGACATGGTAGTGGAGAAACTGAGAGTTCGATGTGTTGATTTGAACCAGCAGGAGCCTGTGCAAGGTGTTCTTAAACTTGAATATACAGAGTTTTTTTCCCTTCTAATCTCATTAAATCTGGGTCCTGCTGATCGCATGTAATGTTCACAGTTAAGTAATATTTTTATAATACTAGACCTGTGCTGATCTTCCCTTGAGGGCTCAAAAGGGTTCTGTTTAATGAACAGAGAGGCCTGGTCCTGGTTAGGATTAAGGATTTCCCATGTATCATGATGGTGACTTAGTGTCAGGATCTTTGATAGCCCAGATAATATTTAACATTTTAAAAACAATCTTTGACCTTAAAATTAGTCAATTTCTGAAAGGGGTTAATTAATCTCAAAAGCACATACTTCTCTGACACATTATTCATGCATTTTGATGTAAGGAGTCATAAGCACAGCCTGCGGCCATGCAGAGTGGATTAAAAAACTGTGGATTGGAGACAGTGAGCAGGTTTATAAGGATTATTAGAGCTTTGACAGAGGACTGAAAAGGGAAGATAGAATGACATGTGGAAAGAAATAGAAAAAAGTCTGAAGGTAAATATTATATATTGTAAATGAAAGTCTATAAGTGAAAAGTTCTAAATTATTTCTAGTTTAAGCAAAAACATACAGGAGATGTAGGATGCTGACAGTACTTAATACCTAAAAGTGTATTTTTAAATTTATTTTTATTAGATATTTTCTTCATTTACACTTCAAATGATAACCCAAATGTCTCTTCTACCCTTCCTCAGCCCTGCTCCCCTACCCACCAACTCCCAATTCCGGGCCCTAGCATTCCCCTCGACTGGATCATATGATCTTAGGAAGACCAATGGCCTCTCCTCCCATTGATGGATGACTAGGACATCCTCTGCTACATATGCAAATAGTGACATAGTTCTGGGGGGTACTGGTTAGTTTATATTATTGATACTCCTATAGGGTTGCAGAACTCTTTAGCTCCTTGGGTAGTTTCTCTAGCTCCTTCATTAGGGGACCTGTGTTCCATCCAATAGATGACTGGAAGCATCCACTTCTGTATTGCCAGGCACTGGCATAGCTTGACATGAGACAACTATACCAGGATCCTGTCAGCAAAATCTTGCTGGCATATGCAATAGTGTCTGTGTTTGGTGGCTGATTATGGGATGGATCCCTGGATGGGGCAGTCTCTGGATGGTTCTTTCTTTTGTCTCAGACCCAAACTTTGTCTCTGTAACTCCTTCCAGGAGTGTTTTATTCCCTATTCCAAGAAGGAATGAAGTATCTACTCATGGTCTTCCTTTTTCTTGAGTTTCATGTGTTTTGCAAATTTTATCTTGGGTAGTCTAAGTTTCTGGGCTTATATACACTTATCAGTGAGTGCATATCATGTGTGTTCTTTTGTGATTGGTTTACCTCACACAGGATGATATCCTCCAGATACATCCATTTGCCTAAGAATTTCATAAATTCGTTGTTTTTAATTGCTAAGTAGTACTCCATTGTGTAAATGCACCACATTTTGTATATCCATTCCTCTGTTCTTTTCAGCTTCTGGCTTTTATAAATAAGGCTGCTATGAACATAGTGGAACATGTGTCCTTATAACAAGTTGGAACATCTTCTGGATATATGCACAAAAGGAGTATTGCTGGATCTTCCTGTAGTACTATGTCCAATTTCGGAGGAACCGCCAGACTGATTTCCAGAGTGCTTGTACCAGCTAGCAATCCCACCAACAATGGAGGAGTGTTGCTCTTTCTCCACATCCTCACAAGCATCTGCTGTCAACTGAATTTTTGATCTTAGCCATTCTGACTGGTGTGAGTTAGAATCTCAGGATTGTTTGGATTTGCATTTCCCTGATGATTAAGGATGTTAAACATTTTTTAAGTGCTTCTCGGCCATTCAGAATTCCTCAGTTGAGAATTCTTTGTTTAGCTCTGTACCCCATTTATTATTATTATTATTATTATTATTATTTTCTTTATTTACATTTCAAATGCTATCCCAAAGATCCCTATAAGCCCTCACCGCCCCTGCTCCCATACCCACCCACTCCCATTACTTGGCCCTGGCCTCCCCCTGTACTGGGTCATATAAAGGTTGCAAGACCAAGGGGCCTCTCTTCCCAATGATGGCCGATTA
>NC_034593.1:7882104-7897244 GCF_900095145.1 Mus pahari | reverse complement strand
ATTTTTGTTGTTAGAGTTGGTATTTTGTTCTTGTTATGTCTTCTTTTAGGTTTGTTGAAGGATTACTTTCTTGCTTTTCGTAGGGCATAATTTCCATCCTTGTGTTGATGTTTTTCCTTTATTATCCTTTGAAGGGCTGGATTTTTTGAAAGGTATTGTGTGAATTTTGTTTTGACATGGAATACTTTGTTTTCTCCACCTATGGCAATTGAGAGTTTTGCTGGGTATAGTAGCCTGGGCTGGCATTTGTGTCCTCTTAGGGTCTGTCTAACTTCTGTCCAGGACCTTCTGGCTTTCATAATCTCTGGTGAAATGCCTGGTGTAATTCTAATAGATTTGCCTTTATATGTTACTTGACCTTTTTCCCTTACTGCTTTTAATATTCTATCCCTAATTAGTGCATTTGTTGTTCTGATTACTATGTGTCAGGAGGAATTTCTTTTCTGGTCCAGTCTTTTTGGAGTTCTGTAGTCTTCTTGTATGTTCATGAACATCGCTTTCTTTAGGTTTGGGAAGTTTTCTTCTATAATTTTGTTGAAGATATTTGCTGGCCCTTTAAGTTGAAAATCTTCATTCTTATCTACTCATATTATTCATAGGTTTGGTCTTCTCATTGTGTCCTGGATTTCCTGGATGTTTTGATTTAGGATCTTTTTGCATTTTGTATTTTCCTTGATTGTTGTGCCCATGTTCTCTATGAAATCTTCTGCACCTGAGATTCTCTCTTCCATCTCTTGTATTCTGTTGCTGATGCTGGCATCTATGGTTCCTGATTTCTTTTCTAGGGTTTCTATCTCAAGAGTTGTCTCCCTTTGGGTTTTCTTTATTGTTTCTACTTCCATTTTTAGATCTTGGATGGTTTTGTTCAATTCCATCCCCTGTTTCGTTGTGTTTTCCTGTTATTCTTAAAAGATTTTTGTGTTTCTTCCTTAAGGACTTCTACCTGTTTAGCAGTGCCTTCCTATAATTCTTAAGTGTTTTTTGTGCTTCCTCTTTAAGGCCTTCTATCTGTTTAGCCATGTTCTCATGTATTTCTTTAACTGAGTTATTCATGTCCTTCTTAAAATCCTCTACCAGCATCATAAGATATGGTTTTAAATCTGAATCTTGCTTTTCGGGTGTGTTGGGTATCCAGAACTTGCTGTGGTGGAAGTGCTAGGTTCTGATGATGATGAGTGGTCTTGGTTTCTGTTAGTAAGTTTCTTATATTTGCCTTTTATCATTCTGTAATCTCTGGTGTTAGTTTTTACAGCTTTCTCTGGCTGGATCTTGTTCCTCCTGAGTTTCTATTAGTCTCTGTCAGCACTCCTGGGAATCCAACTTTCTCCTGAGTCTTGCTGGTCAGAGTATTCTCTTCAGGTAAGCTGTCTTCTTGCAGGGAAAGTACACAGAGGTCTGGAGCTCAGCTCTGCCTCCTCACTGAAGATGAAGGCCAGAAAGGGACCCTGTCCTAGCAGCTATGTTGCTTCTGCAGCCTGCGTGCTCTCCTTAGCACACTGTTCTCTTTGGGACCCAGGATACAAGATGGTGTTCTCACCTGGTCCTGAGGTTAGAACACTTCCTGGAGGCAGATTCTCCTCTGGTGGGGAAAGCAAGCAGAAGTCTGGGTCAGCTCTTCCTCCTGGCTGAAGATGAAGGCCCGAAAGGGACCCTGTCCCAGAAGCTATGTTGCTTCTGCAGCCTGAGTGCTCTCCTATACAAACTGGTCTCTTAAAAGTGTATTTTTAAATCTAGTTTATTCAATACGTATTTATCATTTAAAAATTTGCATGTATTTTTTTTTTGTTTTCTTGTTTAGGGATGCACACATGAATATCAATACTATTCATGCAGAAGAAAATGATGCATATGTTGGAGTTGTGGGGGGGGTGCGTTGCTACCTGGATATAGAGATGTTATTGATTGGAATTGAACTCAGCTCCCCTTCAGAGCAGTACATGGTCTTTTATTTTTTAATAATTATAAGTATTTATTTATTTATTCATTTATTTATTTTTACTGCATCCTCCATGCTCCCTGTGACCCACTCCCACAATCCTTCCTCCCATCTCACACTCCCCTTCTCCTCTGAGTGGATGGGGTTACCCTTATGTACCACTTCACCCTAGTACTTCAAGTGTGAGAGGCTAAGTGCATTCTCTCCCACTTAAGCTAAATAAGATAGTCCTCCTAGAAGAACATATCCCCCACACAGGTAAGTGCTTTCTGAATAACCCCTACTATAGTTGCTTAGGGCCCATATGAAGACCAAGCTAGCTGTACATCTGCTACATATGTGAAGGGAGGCGTAGATCCAGCCTGTGTATGTTCTTGGGTTGGTGGTTCAGATTCTGAGAATCCCAAGTATATAGGTTAGTTGACTCTATTGGTCTTCCTGTGGAGTTCATATTCCCTTTGGGGCCAGAACTCCTTCCTCCTATTCTTTGTAAGAGTCACCAAGGTTCATCCACTGTTTGGCCGTGGTTATATGCCTCTACCTAAGTCAGTTGGTGAGTCGGGCCTCAAGAAAACAGCCATGCTAGACTCTTGTCTGCAAGCATAACACAGTATCATTCGTAGTGTCAGGGATTGGTACTTGCCCAGTGGATGTGTTTCAAGCTGCCCTGGTTTTTATTTGACCATTTTCTCAGTCTCTGCCCCATCTCCCATGCCTGAATTTCTTGTTGATAAGACAAATTTGGGTTTGAAAGTTTGGTGGGAAGGACAGTGGCTCCTGACTGGCTACAGGAGGTATTTTGTTCAGGTTTCATAACCACAGTGCAGTGAGTTACAGCTAAGGTTACCCCCATTGATTCTTCTGTTCCTTTCCTATCCCAGGTTTCTGGCTCATCCTGAATATGCTCCTACCTCCTCACACATCAGGTGCAGATTACCATTCATATTCACAGCCATCTATCCCTTCTTCTTGTTCTTCACCACACCTGATCCTGAACTACCATCTCCTTCCTCATCTCTGCTCCCTGCCAGCTACCTCCCTCCACCTGCCTCTTATGACTGTTTTCTTCACCCTGCAAAGTGTGTTTCAAACTTCCTTGCTTGGGCCTTCCTCTTGTTTATATTCTTTGGATCCGTGGAGTGTACCATGGGTATTCTCTGTTTTCTGTCTAATGTCCACTTATAAGTGAATATATACCATGCATGTCCTTTCAGGATTGAGTAACCTCACTCAAGATATTCTCCAGTTCCATCCATTTGACTTCCAATTCATGATGTCTGTATTTTTTAATGTTGAATATTATTCCATTATTCAATTTCCATGAGTGTGTAGGCTTTTTGCTGTTTCTGTTGTTGTTGAAATCCAGCTTTAATCCATGGTGGTCTGATAAGATATAAGGCATTATTTCAATGTTCTTGTATATATGAGGTTTGCTTTGTCACTGAGTGTATGATAAATATTGAGGAAGGATACATGAGTTGCTGAGAAGAATGTATATTCTTTTATATTTGGGAGAAATATTCTATAGATGTCTGTTGTTTCCATTTGATTCATAATGCTCATTAGTTCCATTATTCCTCTGTTTAGCTTTTTTATTTTTGTGATTGACCTGTTGATTGGTGAGAGTAGGGTATTGAAGATGCCTAGTAATAATGTATGTGTCTCAATGTGTGATTTGAACTTAGCACTATGTCTTTTACAAGTGTGTGGGCCCTTATGTGTGAGACATGGGCATTCGGAATTGAGGTATCCTCTTGGTAGATTTTTTTAATGTATATGAACTGTCTTTCCCTGTCACTTTTGGTTGATTTTGATTGAGTCTAGTTTACTAGATATTAGAATAACTACTCCAGCTGGCTTATTGAGTCCAACTTATTGGAAAACATTTTTTGAGTGCTTTACTCTGGGGTAATATCTATCTTTATTACTGAGGTTTGTTTTATTGTATGCAGCAGAATGATGGATTCTGTTTTCACATGCATTCTGTTATCCTGTGTCTTTTGTGTGTGTGGGGAGCTAATAAGTTTACTGTAGTTGAGAAATATTAATTACCAAGGACTTTTATTTCCTGTTATTTAGATATTGGTGAGGTGTGTGTGTGTGTGTGTGTGTGTGTGTGTGTGTGTGTGTGTATGTGTGTATGTGTGTATGTATGTGTTTCCTTTGGTTTTACTCATATGGGATTATTTATTTCCTGTGTTTGCTTGGATATAATTATGTTCCTTTGGTTTGAATTTTCCTTCTAGTGTTTTCTAGGGCTAGATTTGTGGATAGATATTGCTTTGGTCCTTGGAAGTTCCTTTGGTAGTAGGTGTTGGTGCTGGGTGGCTATCCTGGATGGTAGTGGTGTTGCTGGCCTCTGATGGCCTCTGATGGGTATCATATATGATTCTGGATCTTCAGGTCTATGTTTCAGGAGACACCGGTGTATATGGTTCAGGAGCCACAGTTATGATGAACGTAGACAGAGAAGTGGGAGGAGAATGGATATCCCCATGGGGTAGCAGGCTTTTCAAGGCAGCTAGGCTTGTCCTAGAGGACTCAGAGACTGAGGACAGTAGGTTGGGGAAGGGAAGCTTACCAATATAATTCAAGAACTGCTGGTCTGATGAGGGTAGTCTGAGAGGTGTCAGGAGAATCCAGTGCAGTGTCTTAATCACTGAGACATCTCTCCAGCAAAAAAGTGATTTTTACAATCTTGAGAGAGATTTTAAGAAGATGGGTTATAGAAGATGCTATTGAGATATTAAAACTTGTATTTTCTTAATTATAACTATTAAACAAATTATAGAATAATGGTTTGGGTAGTAATTCAAATTATTGGTGTGATGAGTGTTAAGATGTAATGGGAAAAGCCAGAAGACAATACAATGAACTTATACACAATTAGAATTGACAATCAAAATGGAAGCTGTGGAGCTTTACACTAAAATTTACACTTTTGCCATCAAATGTATTTTATTCAATCATACATTAACAAATCAACCACCACCACCACCACCACCACCACCACCAGCACAACATCAACAAAATCCATTACAAAACTAGAAGTCAAAAAAGAGTGATCTTTATATCCTTTTCCATAACGCCTGTCTGTTGCCTGAATTCGTTCCTTCTGCACTTCCCTACATTTATCTTTTCTGACTGTCTTTTCTAGCTATAGCATACCCACATGTACAATTGTCTTATTGGCTAGACTTTCTATATGTGAGAGAACAGGCGGGGTTTTTTCCTGAGTCTATGTAATCTTGCTTTCTATACAGTCCATATCTAATTCTTTGATTTTATAAAAAATAAACTTCACTATCTTTACATCTGAATAATATTCCATTTTATACATGGAAAATTTTTCATTATCGTTTATAAGTTGATGGACAATAAGATTGACTCAGATTATTTGCTTTAATGAATAAAAGAATAATAAGCACATGGAAACAAATATCTCTATCAAAGAATTCCCTGAGTTTATGCTCAGGAGTAGAATAGCTGGGACATTCTGTCTCTGAGGTTTCTTCTTTCTTTCTTTCTTTCTTTCTTTCTTTCTTTCTTTCTTTCTTTCTTTCTTTTTAGAAATATGATACATAGCAAGTGATGAACTGTTTTTAAATTAAATGAGTAACAAAAAAGTTGTAAGATGATTTCAGTTCAATATATTATATGGGAAAGCAAACTGGATATCACCTTTTCTGTTTCAGGCATCACCTATCCCAAATTGTTTTGTTTGGATAGGTAGATGTGAATATGTTTAACCTCCAAACTCTATCCACAGCATTATTTATGCTTTTACATTTCTTTACTTTTAGAAAATGTCCATTTTTAATATGATACATGTATTTAGGATGTTGAAATGTAGTTTTTTTTTCATTTTCAGTCTCTTCTCCACATACTTAAGTCTAACTCTGTAAAGCTGAATACTTCTCTTATTTGAACATTAATATTTTTCCTAAAATCAATAATCTTAAGCTCTATAAAATAATTGCTGACTTTCATGTTTCCCTCAGTTTCATAGCTGCTGGTATGCAATTTTTGTTTCTTTACTGTGCTAAATTTTCTACAATAATTTCATGTTTGTGCACAAAATATCTCACAATTTTAGTATTAAGAATATATCATTTTATTAAAAATTAAATAATGAATATGTTAAAGGGTTTGCAAAACAGAGACCTGAAATAAATACATTATATATATATATATATATATATATATATATATATATATATGGCAGTTCATTGTGCAATTATTTAGCTGAGGTGGGGAAATGTAAGCCTTAAGCTGTCATCAATAACTGCCCACTCAGAGAATTTCAAAATGCCATTTGAAGGAAGGACACAGCAATGTGGAATTACAAAGCATACAAATATCAGGAGCTGACATAGTTTTACTCTCGCTCATTCTTTTCACAATTACGTTAAATTGTACATTTTCTTTTGCATCTAAGTGGGTTTGTACTACCCTCATTGAAACTTCTGACCAATATATAATGTCTCAGGTGAAGGGGTCCTCTAAGAATGAGTAAAATTTACATAAAAAATGGTAAATTTTCTTGAGCAAATGCAATCAGTTTTCAGTTTTTCCCTTTTTAAATCATGTCTATAGAGAATATGTCAGAATTTCTTCTAGTGCAATTGAAATATTTCTGACTTGGTGGAAATGTATTGAGTAGCATTTTATATTTATATGTATATATCTATCTTATTATTCTATAATTCTATCATATATACTTAACAAGACACATTTTAAAATTACCTTATGATATATGCTTACAAAGTAAAATAATGTATACATATATTATTTCAAAATTTAAAACATACCCACATTCTTATTTCATATCTCTAAAAGTTAAACTTATTAATATGTGAAGCTATACAAATGCTGTTGTCTAATCAAAGTCTCTAATAAGCATTAAAAAAAATGATACCTTGGATTTTAGTGGGCCAGTGTCTGATTTTCCTTTTTCTCTTTGTGGTTTAACCATGTTGTCCACAGGAATTACATGTAGTATTAGCAATTTTCCCTTAATTATGTTTCATATTTTTACCAGGAGAAGAAAAAGAAGATAACATAATACACATGTCATAACAACAGACAGAATGGGAGACTACCTGAGGGAAGTGAACCAGCATAAGAGGAAGACAACAGAGAGGGGGCTATGGGAGTAAGACAAATAAGAACCACATATAATGACATGTATGTATTATATATCACAGTGATATCTATTAGTTTGTATACAATTAATCAGGACAAAATGTAATACATTGGATTATACATGGAGGGATTCTCTGAATGTTACCACCTATTGTGTGCCATAGTTCTCCACAGTTGCAATACAGCTCAGGCATTCTTAGCCATTGCTGTCTCTTATTAAAGGGCTCAACAGTTTGTTAAATTCTTTCCCCCCAACTTTTGCTTGATAGCTGAGACTTGAATTTGATGGCTGAAATTTTACAGTCATTACACTAAAAAGTAAAATTCTGTTTGAACAAATTGCTGAATGTCCATAAATTGTGAATCTGTTGGTGCTGTAGGCTCCATGGTGGTGTACATGTTCTACATCTAGCCGCCTTTTACATGCAGCAGGCCACCTTTGGCCATTTTACTCTACACAGAGCTCTTTACAATGGCAACAGAACACTTAAGTCAACACAATATGTTTAAGAACAAGGGGCTTATTTGAGTCAAGATAAATGACTACCCAAAGAAACAATGAGAATTTTAGGTACTCAGAATAAGTGTCACAAAATGATGCCCAAGAGATTAGGTTTTATGGATGCACAACAACAAGAACAACAAATCAAGCAAGAAAGATACAGCAAACCATTAGTCACAGTTGTATCACTCAACACAGATATTAGTTTTTCTGTACTCACCCAGTTTGAGGTACAGAAAATAATTTTGATTTGTAGGAACAATTAAGACCTTTATCAATGTATGTTCCTTTTTAGTAATGTAAGTCCAGTCATCTAAAATAAAGTGATTAAAGATTAATCTGAGCAGAAATGAGACTTCATAATCCATGAGTTGACAGTGATTCCTCCACAACACACATCAATGTTTGCAGACATTTTTTTGAGGTTGTTCTTTTTTTGTTGTTTTATTAATGTCTTTGATTATCCCATCATATTTGAACTTCTTAGGGGACAAGTGCATCTAGGAGAAATAAAAAAAATGTTGTGCTAAATTGAAAGCAAAATGTCATTATTAGTAAGAAAAATTGATAAATATTTTGTGTATTTGTTTTGTATGTTTTTGTTGTGTTTGAGTCATGGTCTCACTGTATAGCCTAGCAACCTGGAACTCACATCAATACTCCTGCCTTAACTTTCTGAATATTGGGGTTACTGATGTAAGTTAACTAAATTTTGCTTCAAATATTTATTTTCTACAATACTTATTAATGAAACTGTTCTCATCCATAAAAATATGACTACATGCAAAATTTATTTGGGTGTGTTAAACTTTCTGTAGAACTCAACTAGTTTTAAGCCTTCGATTCCTTTGCCTCTGAATTAACCTTGATAAACAAAATAGATAGATAGATAGATAGATAGATAGATAGATAGATAGATAGATAGATAGATAGATACATGGATAAAGTTGAAGCTTCACATATTTCACTTCTTGCCAGGAAGTTATTTGTTATCAAGTCACAGCAATGGGATATTTTCTTTGTAGAGACATACTTGCCTGTTAGAGCTGTACAACATGCAGCAGCCTTATAAAACCAGGCTTTCACGTGCTGATGATCTGTTTCCTCTCTATTGACAACCAAGAAAGGCTAAAGTTGTGCAGCTGCGCCATTCCCATGATGCATGTACTTTTACCTTTATAGAAACCCAGCGAAGTTTCCTTTTAGCATGCATAATGCTCAGGAGACAAGCACACAATAAAGTTCCTGAGACATTCTCTGAATATTTTTTCCAGCCTCAATTCTCTGTAAGGCTGGCTGGCTTGGGAAGAAAAATATAAATGGATGATTCATGAGGGTTAAACATTGCCAGCTGATACTTTATACCAGCTGCAGATGGAGCAGTTTCTTTTTAAAGGCAAAGTTCAAGTCTTCACAGAAACAACAATCAGGAAATTTAATGAGACTCATTTTATTTAAAAAAGTTTAGTTCAGCTGTGAGGAAGCTCAACACTTGAGTATCTTGTGAGACAATTGTATTTAATTGAATGTTGGTCCCACAGCAAACAGCTGAATATCTTCGATCTCTTAACATTAATTTGTTTATCTGGACTTTTTGTCATCTACACTTATAATTTTTTATATTTATCATCTTAATAGACCATTTGAAATGTCTCAGTTACAATTATTAAAAGAGTATTGGTTGTATGCCTACTGTGTACTAATGACTATGTCAACATAGAAATACACATCTGCCATCAGTTACCTAGTCCATCCAGAAGGCCAGAACATCAGTATAAACTATAAAAAGTGATGTTAGAGCTTCACAAAAGCATTCCAAACAGTCAAGATTACAGCATCACCAGCATGTTTTTAAAGTAATTGTCCTGATTCTCACTCTGACTTTATATTGTTTGTATATGAATATGATGGCTTAGTGTACTGTTACCAAGTGACACTCATCTACCAAAAGAAAAGTCATTAACTCTTAAATGACAAGGAATTTTCACTATCTGCTATAGACATTTATCAAAGAAGAAATAATTAAAAAAAAACACTAAGGGCAGTAAAAATCATATCAACATTTTTCTGCTCTTTAGCTTATGATCAAAAAAGACATTCTATGATTTTCATGTTGTAGTTAGGCATGGTTCATTTGATCTTTATCATCTATGCAAAAACTATAGTTCTTATTAATCATTTTTACATTATAGAATGTGGTTAGGGTAATTTTGAATTTTATAAGTTTGATTACTAAATGACAAACCCAATAGATTATATAGCCATAAAGTTTTATGATTCTTATATTCAGGACAGGAAGCTAATATATTACTTAAAGCTTTCAGTCATATGTTCTTTTCATATTTGGTTTTTATTTAGGTGTTCAGGACTGTATATAATAGCAGACTGCATTACCATATTTTTATACCCATATATACATTTATTTTTCATGTTTCTTTTATTTCTATTTGTGTCCTCCTATTTATGAATTGAACTTATTTATATTTTCCAGTAATTTTGTTAGATTGATATATTAGAGAAAAATACAATACTTGTCACTCAGTATAGTCATCACACTATATTCACAATGCATAAATAACAGAAACAATCTGATTGCCATTTAAAAGATGGAGGAGGAAAATGTGATATATACTTTTCACTTTGACCAACTACATGATGGAGTAAATCTAGAGGAGGAGGTTTATTTTGGCTTTGTGTTATTTAAAGAAGATCCAAGGTGGGGATGGCAGTAAGGTTTAGTTCACAGGACTGGGAGGTCCAGGCTGCTGTTTTTCTTAACTTGAGAGATCCTTCAAAAGAACTCTGAGTAGAAGTTTTCCAGGGTTATAATCTCCACTGTCCTATTCCAGTCAGGACCAACAAATCACAATATTTTAACCTCCTTAACATTGCCAGTGGCTGGGGTCAAACATTCAAACACTGAATCTGTTGAGGACACCACATTTAAACCACAGCAATAGCCATTTCATCTTTGGTAAGATATGATCACAATGATGTTTTATTTTGGATTTCCCTGATGATTCAAGTTCTGAAGGTAATTTCATGTATTTATTGATGAATCAAATATGTTTTCACGGGTACTTGTTCACATCCTTTGATCACTTTTTCATATGGAATACTTCCAGCAAAATGGAAAGGTAAAAACTCAACATGCAAAAATCAATAGCTTTTCTAAATTTTAACAAAATTAAGGGGAAAGGAACAAAGAATGCAGGCACTTTTAAAATTCTCACCTACCCAAACTATAGAAATAAGCTGAAGACATATTATATGAAGGACCACCATAATGGAAAGACTAAGACACTAAGGAACAAAACTGATGACATTAAAAGTAAAAACCTTGGGACAGCAGATGCTGGCAAGGATGTGGAGAAAGAGGAACACTCCTCCATTGCTGGTGGGATTGCAAGCTTGTACAACCACTCTGGAAATCAGTCTAGCAGTTCCTCAGAAAACTGAACATAGTACTACCGGCATATCCAGCAATACCTCTTCTGGGAATATACCCAGATGTTCCAACTGGTAATAAGGACACATGCTCCACTATGCTCATAGCAGCCTTATTTATAATAGCCAGAAGCCAGAAAGAACCAAGATGTCCCTCAACAGAGGAATGGATACAGAAAATTTGGTACATTTACACAGTGGAATACTACTCAGCTATTAAAAACAATGAATTGATGAAATTCTTAGGCAAATGTATGTATCTGGAGGATATCATCCTGAGTGAGNTAACCCAATCACAAAAGAACTCACTTGATATGCAATCACTGATAAGTGGATATTAGCCCAGAAACCTAGAATACCCAAGATACAATCCCCAAAACAGAAGAAAATCAAGAATAAGGAAGACCAACATGTGGATACTTCATTCCTCCCTAAAATAGGGAATAAAATACCCATGAAAGAAGTTGCAGAGGCAAAGTTTGGAGCTAAGATGAAAGGATGGACCATCCAGAGACTGCCCCACCTGGGGGGTCCATGTTGACATAATAAGTTGGTGGTATTATTTCAGTCTTCTTGTATCAGTTGTAGTTTACTTCGTGACTCCTTAAATGGTCACTTTTGAAGAAGGTTCTATGAGGTGCTGAGAGGGCATTTTGTTTCATGTTTTGGTGAAATAGTCTATGGATATCTGTTAGGTATATTTGATTCATAATATCTGTTAGTTTTATAATTTCTGTTTAGGTTTTGTCTTGATGATCTGTCCTTTGTTGAGAGCAGGGTGTTGAGGTATCCCAATATTAATATGTGGGGTTCAGTGTGGGATTTATGCTTTAGTAATATTTCTTTTATGAATGTAGATGCTATTGCTTTTGGGGCATGGATGTTTATTTAGAACTGAGATGTGTTCTTCTTGGGTTTTTAATTTGACGAGCATCAATGTCCATCCATGTTTCTCTCAGATGAAAATCTATTTTATTTGATATTAGAATGGGTACTCAGTAGGGTTGCAGACTCCTTCAGCTCCTTGGGTACTTTCTCTAGCTCCTCTTCTGAGGGCCCTGTGCTCCAGCCAATAGATGACTGTGAGTATCCACTTCTGTATTTGCCAGGCACTGGCATAGCCTCACAAGAGACAGTTATATCAGGGTCCTGTCAGCAAAATGTTGCTGGCATATGCAATAGTGTCTGGGTTTGGTGGTTGTTTATGGGATGGATACCCGTGTGGGGCAGTCTCTGGATCGTTCTTCCTTCCATCTCAGCTCCAAACTTAACTAACCAGTACCCCCACAGCTTATTTCTCTAGCTGCATATGTAGCAGAAGATGGCTTAGTCGGCCATCATTGGG
Source organism: Mus pahari (assembly GCF_900095145.1). Taxonomy (NCBI): domain Eukaryota; kingdom Metazoa; phylum Chordata; class Mammalia; order Rodentia; family Muridae; genus Mus; species Mus pahari. The sequence continues at coordinate 7,884,869 of NC_034593.1, read as the reverse complement.
AGGAGCGGTCCTTGGTCTTGTGCAGATTATATACCCAGTACAGGGGAATGCCAGGACCAGCAAGCAGGAGTGGGTAGGTTGGGGAGCAGGGCCAGGGGGAGCGTATAGGGGACTTTTGGGATAGCATTTGAAATGTAATGAAGAAAATATCTAATAAAAAATATTTAAAAAGTGGGCACTCAAGCTGATTTCATGGAACTATTTGCTTGGAAATCCTTTTTCCAATCCTTTATACTTGGATAATGACTATCTTTGTTCCTGATAGGTGTTTCTTGTGTACAGAAGAATGATGGACTCTGTTTATGCATTTATTCTATTAGACTGTTTCTTTATACTATGGAGTTCACTCTATTAATGTTAAGAGATATTCATGATCAGTCACTGTCACTTTCTGCTCTTTTGATGTTGGTGATGGTTCAATATTTGCTTGTTTCTTTTCTGCTGGTTTAATAGTGTGAAATTATTTCTTGTGTTTTCTTGAGCACAACTTCATTGGGTTTGATTTTTCTTCTAGTATTCTCTGTAGGGATCTGTTAGTGGAGAGGTAAATTTAAATTTGGTTTAGTCATGGAATATCTTGGTTTTTCCATCTATGGTGAATGAAAGTTTTGCTGGGTATAATAGTCTGAGCTGACATCTGTTGTCTTGTAGGGTCTACAAGACCTCTACCCAGGCCCTCTAGCTTCTATAGGTTGAGTTGAGAAATTGGGTATAATTTCTAATTTTTTAAAAAGATTTATTTATTTATGTTAGGCATGTGAGTACACCACCATTGCTCCCTTCCAAAACACTAGAGGAGGGCATCAGACCCCATTACAGATGGTTGTGAGCAACCATGTGGTTGCTGGGAATTGAACTCAGAACCTTTTGAAGAGCAGTCTGTGCTATTAAACACTGAGCAATCTATTCACCCCATGAGAAATTGGGTATAATTTCTAACCCTTTCTCTTTCATTTTTTTTCTTTTTTTAAAAAATTATTTTATTAGATATTTTCTTCATTTACATTTCAAATGCTATCCCCAAAGTCCCCTATACCCTTCCCCCACCCTGTTCACCTACCCACTCACTCCAACTTCTTGGCCCTGATGTTCCTCTGTATGGGGCATATAAAGTTTCGAAGACCAAGGGGCCTCTCTTCCCAATGATGGCAGACCAGGCCATATTATTCTACAAAAGCAGAAATAGACAGGAGCTCTGGGGTACTGGTTAGTTCATATTGTTGTTCTACTTATAGGGTTGGAGACCCCTTCAGCTCCTTGGGTACTTTCTCTAGCTCCTCCATTGGGAGCACTTTGTTCCATCCAAGAGATGACTGTGGGCATCCACTTCTATATTTGCCAGGCACTGGCATAGCCTCACAAGAGACAGCTATATCAGGGTCCTTTCAGCAAAATCATGCTGGCATATGCAATAGTGTCTGTGTTTGCCAGCTGATTATGGGATGGACCCCCAGGTGGGGCAGTCTCTGGATGGTCCATCCTTTCATCTTAGCTCCAAACTTTGTCTCTGCAACTCCTTCCCTATTTTAGGGAGAAATGAAGGATCCACATGTTGGTCTTTCTTCTTCTTGGTTTTATTGTGTTTTGGAGATTATCTTGGGTATTCTAGATTTCTGGGCTAATATCCACTTACCAGTGAATGCATATGAAGTGACTTCTTTTGTCATTGGGTTACCTCACTCAGGATGATTTCCTCTACATCCATCCATTTGCCTAAGAATTTTATAAATTCATTGTTTTTAATTGCTGATTAGTACTCCATTGTATAAAAGCACCACATTTTCTGTATCAATTCCTGTGTTGAGGGACATCTCGGATCTTTCCAGCTTCTGGCTATTATAAATAGGGCAGCTATGAACATAGTAGAGCATGTGTCCTTGTTACCAGTTGGGACATCTTCTGGGTATATGCCCAGGAGAGGTATTGTTGGATCCTCCTGTAGTACTGTGTCCAGTTTTCTGAGGCATTGCCAGACTGATTTGCAGAGTGGTTGTACAAGTTTGCAACCCCACCAGCAATGGAGGTGTGTTCCTCTCTCTGCACATCCTTACTGACATCTGTTGTCTCCTGTATTTTTGAGCCCAGCGATTCTGACTGGTGTGTGGTGAAATCTCAGGGTTGTTTTGATTTTCATTTCCCTGATGATTAAGAATGTTGAACATTTTTTTCAAGTCCTTCTCAGTCCTTCGGTATTCCTCAGTTGAGAATTCTTTGTTTAGCTCTGTACCACATTTTTTAATGGGGTTATTTGAATTTCTGGAGTTCAGCTTTTTGAGCTCTTCGTATATATTGGATATTAGACCCCATCAGATTTAGGATAGGTAAAAATTCTTTCCCAATCTGTTGGTGGCCTTTTTGTCTTATTGACAGTATCTTTTGCCCTACAGGATATTTGCAATTTCATGAGGTCCCATTTGTCTATTCTTGATCTTACAGCACAGGCCATTGCTGTTCTATTCAGGAATTTTCCCCCTGTGCCATATCATCGAGGCTTTTCCCCACTTTCTCCTCTATATATTTCAGTGTCTCTGTTTTTTTGTGGAGTTCTTTGATCCACTTAGACTTGACCTTAGTACAAGGAGATAAGACTGGATTAATTTGCATTCATTTGCATGATAACTGCCAGTTGTGACAGCACTAATTGTTGAAAATGTTGTCTTTTTTCCACTGAATGGTTTTAGCTCTCTTGTCAAAGATCAAGTAACCAGAGGTGTGTGGGTTCATTTCTGGATCTTCAATTCTATTCCACTGATGTACATGTCTGT
>NC_034593.1:7866314-7882007 GCF_900095145.1 Mus pahari | reverse complement strand
CTAGGTTTTTTATTATTCCAGATGAATTTGCATATTGCCCTTAATAACTCTGTGAAGAATTGGGTTGGAATTTTAATGGGGATTGCATTGAATCTGTAGATTGCTTTTGGCAGGTTGGCCATTTTGACTATATTAGTCCTGCCAATTCATGAGCATGGGAGATCTTTCCGTCTTCTGAGATCTTTTTCAATTTCTTTCTTTAGGGATTTGAAGTTCTTATCATACAGATCTTTCACTTCCTTAGTTAGAGTCACACCAAGGTATTTTATATTATTTGTACTATTGTGAAGGGCGTTGTTTCCCTAATTCTTTCTCATCCTGTTTATCCTTTGTGTAGAGAAAGGCGACTGATTTGTTTGAGTTAATTTTATATCCAGCAACTGCACTGAAGCTGTTTATCAGGTTTAGGAGTTCTCTGGTGGAATTTTTAGGGTCACTCATATATACTATCATATCATCTGCAAATAGTGATATTTTGACTTCTTCCTTTCCAATTTATATCCCCTTGATTTCCTTTTGTTGTCAGATTGCTCTGGCTAGGACTTCAAGTACTATATTGAATAGGTAGAGAGAGAGTGGGCAGCCTTGTCTAGTCCCTGATTTTAGTGGGATTGCCTCCAGTTTCTCTCAATTTATTTTGATGTTGTGTACTGGTTTGATGTATATTGCTTTTATTATGTTTAGGTATGGGCCTTGAATTCCTGATCTTTCCAAAATTTTTATCATGAGTGGGTGTTGGATTTATTCAAATGCTTTCTCAGCATGTAATGAGATGATCTTGTGATTTTTGTCTTTGAGTTTGTTTATATAGGGGATTACACTGATGGATTTCCATATATTAAACCATCCCTGCATCCCTGGGATGAAGCCTACTTGGTCATGATGGATGATCATTTTGATGTGTACTTGGAGTCGATTTGCGAGGATTTTATTCAGTATTTTTGCATCGATATTCATAAGGGAAATTGATCTGAAGTTCTCTTTCTTTGTTGGATATTTGTGTGGTTTAGGTATCAGAGTAATTGTGGCTTCATAGTCTGAATTGGGTAGCGTACCTTCGATTTCTATTTTGTGGAATAGTTTGAGGAGGGTTGGAATTAGGTCTTCTTTGAAGGTCTGATAGAACTCTGCACTAAACCCATATGGCCCGGTGCTTTTTTTTGTTGGGAGACTACTAATGACTGCTTTTATTTTCTTAGGGGAAACGGGACTGTTAAATCTTAGGGGAAACGGGATTGTTAATCTGATCTTTTATATATAGCCTTTAGTAGTAGAATCTGATTATATTTTGTATTTCCTCAGGATCCGTTGTTATTTCTCCTTTTTCATTTCTGATTTTGCTGATTAGGATACTGTCCCTGTGCCCTCTAGTTAATAAGGCTAAGGGTTTATCTATCTTGTTGATTTTCTCAAAAAACCAGCTCCTGTTTTGTTGATTCTTTTTATAGTTCTTTTTGTTTCCACTTGGTTGATTTCAGCCCTAAGTTTAATTATTTCCTGCCATCTACTCTTGGGTGAATTTGCTTCCTTTCATTCTAGAGCTTCTAGGTGTGCTGTCAGACTGCTAGTGTATTCTCTCTCTAGTTTCTTTTTGGCAGCACTCAGAGCTATGAGTTTTCCTCTTAGGACTGTTTTCATTGTGTCCCATAAGTTTGGGTATGTTGTGGCTTCATTTTCATTAAACTCTAAAAAGTCTTTAATTTCTTTCTTTATTTCTTCCTTGACAATGGTATTATTAAGCAGAGTGATGTTCAGTTTCCACGTGAGTGTTGGCTTTCTATTATTTACGCTGTAATTGAAGATCAGCCTTAGTCCGTGCTGATCTGATAGAATGCATGGGATAATTTCAGTATTTTTGTGCCTGTCAAAGACTGTTTATGGTCAATTTTGAAGGAGGTACCATGAGGTGCTGAGAAGAAGGTATATCCTTTTGTTTTAGGGTAAAATGTTTGTTAGATACCTGTTAAATCCATTTGTTTCATAACTTCTGTTAGTGCCCATGTGTCTCTGTCTAGTTTCTGTTTCCAGGATCTGCCCTTTGGTGAGAGTGGGGTATTTAAGACTCCCACTATTATTGTGTGAGGTGCAATGTGTGCTTTGAGCTTTATTATAGTTTCTTTAATGAATGTGGCTGCCCTTGCATTTGGAGCATAGCTATTTAGAATTGAAAGTTCATCTTGGTAGTTTTTACCTTTGATGAGTATGAAGTGCCCTTCCTTCGTTTTTGATAACTTTGGGTTGGAAGTCTATTTTATTTGATATTGGAATGGCTACTCCAGCTTGTTTCTTTGGATCATTTGCTTGGAAAATTGTTTTCCAACCTCTTACTCTGAGGTAGTCTCTGTCTTTGTCCCTGAGGTAAGTTTCCTGTAAGCAGAAAAATGTGGGGTCCTGTTTGTGTAGCCAGTTTATTAGTCTATGTCATTTTATTGGGGAATTGAGTCCATTGATGATAAGAGAAACAAAAAAAAGTAATTGTTACTTTCTGTCATTTTTTGTTATTAAAATTTTGATTCTGTTTTTGTGTCTGTTTTCTTTTGGTTTTATTGAGGGATTACTTTCTTGCTTTTTCTAGGGTGTAATTTCTGTCCTTGTGTTGGAGTTTTCCCTTCATTATCCTTTGAAAGGCTGGATTAATGGAAAGAAATTGTGTGAATTTGGTTTTGTCAAGAAATACTTTGGTTTATCCACCTATGGTAATTGAGAGTTTTGCTGGGTATAGTAGCCTGGGCTGGCATTTGTTTTCTCCTAGTGTCTGCATAAAATCTGTCCAGGATCTTCTGCCTTTCATTGTCTCTGGTGACAAGTCTGGAATAATTCAAATAGGTCTACCTTTATATGTTACTTGACCATTTTCTCTTACTGCTTTTAATATTCTGTCTTTATTTAGAGCATTTGTTGTGCTGATTATTATTTGTCAGGAGGAATTTCTATTCTGGTCCAGTCTATTTGGAGTTCTGTAAGCTTCTTGTATGTTCATGGACATCTCTTTCTTTAGGTTTGGGAAGTTTTCTTCTACAATTTTGTTGAAGATTTTTGGTGGCCCTTTAAGTTGAAAAATCTTCATTCTCATCTACTCCTATTATCCATAGGTTTGGTCTTCTCATTGTGTCCTCGATTTCCTGGATGTTTTTGAGTTAGGATCTTTTTGTATTTTGCATTTTCTTTGATTGTTGTGTCCATGTTCCCTATGGAATCTTCTGTACCTGAGATTCTCTTTTCCATCTCTTGTATTCTGTTGATGATGGTCACATCTATGGTTCCTGATTTCTTTCCTAGGGTTTCTGTCTTGAGAGTTGTCTTCCTTTGGGTTTTCTTTATTGTTTCTACTTCCATTTTCAGATCCTGAATGGTTTTGTTCAATTCCATCCCGTTTGTTTGTGTTTTCCTGTAATTCTTAAGGGATTGTTGTGTTTCTTCTACCTTTTAGCAGTGTTTTCCTGTAATTCTTTAAGGGATTTTTATGTTTCTTCGAGCTGTTTAGCAGTGTTTTCCTGTAAATCTTTAAGGGATTTTTGTTTCTTCTACCTGTTTAGCAGTGTTTGCCTGTAGTTCTTTAAGGGCTTCTACCTGTTTAGCAGTGTTCTCCTATAATTACTTGAGGGATTTTTGTGCTTCCTCTTTAAGGGCTTATACCTGTTTACCAGTGTTCTCCTGCATTTCTTTGAGTGAGTTATTAATGTCCTTCTTAAAATTTTCTACCACCATCATGAGATATGATTTTAAATCTACGTCGCTTTTCGGGTGTGTTGGGGTATCCAGGACTCGCTGTGTTTGGAGTACTGGGTTCTGATTATGCTCAGTGTTCTTGGTTTCTGTCTGTAAGATTCTTATGTTTCCTTTTCGCCATCTGCAAATCTCTGGTGTTAATGTTCAGGCTGTCTCTGGCTGGAACTTGATCCTCCTGTGATTCTGTTAGCCTCTGTCAGCACTCCTGGGAATCCAACTCTTACCTGAGCCCCAGTGGTCAGAGCACTCTCTGCAGGCAAGCTCTCCTCTTGCAGGGCAGGTGTCCAGAAGTCTGGAGCTCTGATCCACCTTCTGAGTCCTGGGGTCAGAGCCCTCCCTGTAGGCTGACTCTCCCCTGGCCAGGAAAGTGCCCAGGAATCCGGGTCTCTGCTCTTCCTCCGGCGATCCAGAGGTGATCCCGAGGTGATCCACAGGACCTTCAGTGTGGAGAGTCCTCTGGAACTCAATTACCTCCACAAGGGTTCAGAAGAAAGATGGTGGGTGTGGCCCCCACTGGACCAGAACCCAGCCTCTTTGCGGACAAGGTTTCTTTGTCCCTGTTCCTGCTGGCACAATCCCCTCGGTGATTCTCTGGAGCTGATGTTGCGTTCCACTCACCAGTGATCCTGAGGTGATCCTGAGGACCTTTGGCATGGAGAGTCCTCTGAAGCACTCAGCGGCCTCTGCTGGGGTTCAGAAGAAAGATGGCGGGCCCCGTTTCTCTCTCTTTCTTTCTTTCTTACTTTCTTTCTTTCTTTTTTCTTTCTTTCTTTCTTTCTTTCTTTTTTCTTCCTTCCTTCCTTCCTTCCTTCCTTCCTTCCTTCCTTCCTTCCTTTTCTTTCTTTTGTTTTATTTGGGGGCATTTCTTGTTTATTAAATTATTTTATTTATTTACATTCTAAATATTGCCTCTCCCCATGGTCTTCCCTCCTGGTTTTGCTCACCTTATCCCCACCCCCTTTCCTTTTGAAATGTACTCATCTACCCTTACCTCACCCCCACCAGCATCACTTTTTTCCTGAGACGTCAAGTTTCTACAGGAATAAACACATCTACCCCCACTGAGGTCAGAGAAGGCAGTCCTCTGCTACATATATACTGGAAACCATTGACCAGTCCTTGAATACTCTTTGGTTGATGTCTCTGAAAGCTCTGAGGGGCCCCAGTTAGTTGATATTGTTGGTCTTTTTATGGTGTTTCAATCACTTTTAGCTCCTTCAGTTCTTCACAGAATTCTTCAGTTGGGGTCCTTTTCTGAGTCCATTGGTTGGCTGTAAGTATCTACATCTGTCTCAGTCAGCTCTGGTAGAGCTCTGAGAGGACAGATATGCTAGGCTCCTATATGCAAGCACAACATGACATCAATAACACTGTGAGGGTTTGGTGCTTGAACATGGGATGAATCCCAAGTTGGTCCAGTCACTGTATGGCCTTTTCTTTAGTCTTTGCTCCATTTTTGTCCATTCACTTCCTTTAGACAGGAACAGTTCTGGGTCAAAAATTTTGAAGATTGGTGGGTAGCCCTATGCCTTATCTGGGAATCATGCCTATCTACTGGAGGTGAACTCTTCAGGTTCCATCTCTCTACTGTTGGGTATTTCAGCTATGGTCATCACCTTTGAGTTTGGGGAATCTCTCAAATTCAAGGTCTCTGCGATGTTTTAGAGGTCCCCACTGTCCACTGCTGCATATTTCCATTCATTATTCGGGCCCTCTGTGTTTCTCTCCTGTTTCTCCCCACAACAGATCATGATCCCCTTCTCCCCTCCCCCTCCCTTCCCACCCATGTCCCTCATTCCCTCTGTCATGATTAATTTGTTCCCCTTTCTCAGTGGGATTGAATTATCCACACTTGGTTCTTCCTTCTTGTTTAGCTTTCTATGGTCTGTGAGTTGTATCATGGCTATCCTGAACTATTTTGTCTAATATCCACTTATCAGTGAGTGCATACCCTGCTTGTCCTTTTGATTCTTGGTTATATTGCTCAGGATATTTTCTAGTTACATCTATTTGCCTGCAAAATTCATGATGTCCATGTGTGAAGGACCCACATTTTCTCTATCCATTCTTCACTTGATGGGAATCTGGGTTGTTTCCAGCTTCTGACTATTACAAATAAGGCTGCTGTGAGGTAAGCCTTGATATGTTACTTGGTCTTGTAGCTCTTAAATTTTAATTTGTTCTGTATATTTATGTTTGTATCATTATGTGGTAGGAGAATTTTCTTTTCTGGTCCAATCTTCTTGGTGTCCTGTAAGTTTCTTCTAACTTTATAGGTATCACTTACTTTTCTCCTATGATTTTTTTGAAACACTTTTCTGGGCCTTTGAGCTGGAAATCTCATCTTTCTTCTATTCTTATTATTCCTGCATATGTTGTGTCATGAACTTTTTAGATTTCGAATTTTCTTTTACTGACATATTGATTTCTTCTATTGTAATTTCTACCCCTGAGATTCTCTCTTTCATCTCTTTTATTCTGTTTGTGATGCTTATGTCTGTAGTTCTAATTCTTTTCCCCAGGTTTTCTATTGTTGTGGATAGCCCTGGGGCTAATTATATTTGATGTTAATTCTGTTCTCCTGTGAGGGGCTGCAAACAAGGACTGGAGTCAGCAGTCAGATGATTTCCTGAAAACCCACTTCCCCCCTTAATTTGTAAAATAAAGGAGAGCTGATGATTGGGCAGATAAAAGGGAAGGTGGAGAGGAAGATGGGGAGAGAGAAGGGGAAATGGAAGAGGGAGAGAACTCAGAGGAGGAAGAAGAAAAGCAGAGCAGAGGCACATGGCCTGGAGGAACCGCAAGTTCTAAGGGGTCTCATAGAAGTGGAAGATGGTAGTGTAGTGGTAGATCTGCCAGGCACACAGTGTGTCTTCATATTAACTGAATCTTGTTTGCATTGCCAGGGCATAATTGGGTTGGAGAGATGTATCGCACCAGTCTATCTCTAGGATTGCCTCAGTTTGTGTTTTTCTTATTGTTTCTATTTACCTTTTCAAGTCTTGGACAATTTTGTTCATACCCTTTACATGTTTGCCTGTACATTCCTGTATTTTTTTTAATTTATTTACCTACTCTTTTAATCCCTCTTCCTACTTCAGTGTATTTTTCTGTATTTCCTTTTGGGATTTATTTATGTCTTCTTTAAAGGCTTCTATCATCTTTTTAAGACTGGGTTCCAGATCTTCTTCTTGTGTTTCAGTTTTATTAAGATGTCCAGGTTTGTTGTAGCAGGACAGTTGGCTGTACTGGTGAGATATTGCCTTGGGACTTGCTCATTGTTTTCTTTTGCTGATCTTGAAGAATATTATTTTTTCCTGGTGTTGGCTGAATGATCCTGAGGGCAGTAGAACTTCTCATGAAAGTGGAGGGAGGCATGGGTTCTGCAGGCTCTCTCAGATGGACCAGCTGGGTTGGCAGTTGGATCTAACTAGAATGAATGGTCAGAGAGTATTCCAAGTTGGTTAATTTGGGGGGTCCATGGATGTTTCCAGGGGGAGGCAGGAAGCTCTTGGTATCCTGCAACTCTCTGGACTATGGAGACAGACTAGAGCTGGAGAATGGTTTCTAATTACAACTAAAGGAAAGATTTTGTAAATTGCCTCAAATCACACAATTACTCAAGTATCTACTTGACAATTATTTCTAGGTTTGTAATTTTTAATATATCAGTATATGTAGCCAGCAAATATTGAAATTCCGAGTCTATAAACATATGTGTCCAACTACTACTGAATCTCCCCAAATCAAACAGCTGGCCAAGGCTTATTTTCATAGAGCTATTCATAAGTTGGAGTAATAGGGTCTCTCAGAATATGGAAGAGTAACTCATAAATGGGTGAGATTAAAATATATGAAGGTCTTTAACAAGAGTAAATAGCTTGCAAGATTAGAAGGCTTGCCAAGATCAACTCACAAGTATCTAAGCAGTGAGTTGTAGAAGGGTTAAGAGGAACATCAATGAAAAAAGATCCTGATGTCCACTGAAGACTTTGGTATGAACATCAGATTTGATTCACTTCAACAAATCTTTCTAAAGAACAGCTGTCAAAATGTTTACTTTCTTCATTCTTTATTTATCTTTTCATTTTCTTTAACTTTTAGATTACAATTTCAACATTTCTTCCTTCCCATTCCTCACTTAAAACCCTATTATATATACCTACTTGTTCTCTTTCAAATTTGTGTCCTTCTTTAAACATTAGTTGTTATTATATAGGTATGTGTACACCTATATTGATAATTTGTAATCATACTTTGTGCTAAATAACAGAATATGAAGCTAATGCATTACAAATTTGCATCTTTAGGGAATATTTTAGGTTAGCCTAGGAGATCCTTTAGAAAAATCACTGTTATTCATAACTTATCATTATTTCGTTATGATCCTTGAGTGGATGATGTCTTCAGTGACAAGAATTCTGGGGTTAAAACTGTTATTGTACTACAAAGCATATTGCTTTTTTGGAGCATTATATCTGTTATTCTCTGGAAAAGAAGATGATTATTATATGCACTCATACACACAGTTGAGTTTTCTCATCAGTTTGAAGTCCCTAGTCACATGGAAATGGGCTGTTCTTAAAAGCTAGTAAAATACAACTGCCAACTGCTGGCCACACATATACTCTCCAGAGCCTTTTCTTGTCAGTCTCAGCATTTGAAAGTTAGCTTACTCCCCAATTAGCAGAGCAGAATTGAGTCCCAAATGCTGTAATGCTTGGCAAATTCATTTCAAGCTTTGTAAGAAAATTAATTACTAATCTGAAATTAGGCATCAGCTTTAAGCAGACAGAGGAAAAAATTAATTTTCTACTTATGCTTCACGAAATGAGTAAAGGTAATTAAAACAAATAGTGATAAAAAAATGCAGGGCTACAATTAAAATTATGCCTCTCAATATAGTAAATAATAATAATAATAATAATAATAATAATAATAATAATAATAAATTCAGTGAAAACAGAATTGAAATCATTGAGAAGAAAATATCCATTTATTCTGAATCACGAAATGCTCTTAATAGTCAAAACCTAGTGTATTACTGAAGATAAAAATCTCAAGAATGGAATTCTCCAAGGCTGTGAAATAATAACCAGAGCTACTGATCTTATTTTAATTTAAACCACACTCATGAAAAGTATGTATAAATTGTCCCTAAGAGTCTTAGAAAAATTTTACTCTAGCTACTGTAAGCGTTTTTGCTTAAATGGTAGGGTATCCTTGGAAGCCCAGGAACCATACATCTCTGAAAGGAGAAAATATCCCAGTGAAGCATCCTGAGACATGGGAGATCAGGAATCTTTGAGCTTCAAAGTGGGACAATATCCTAGGGAAAGGGCATCCTGAGACACAAGAGCTCCTGAACCACACATCTCTGAGGAAGGACAATGTGTCACTGTAAGGGCATCCTTAGTTATGGGAGCTCATGAATCACCTAGCTCTGAGAAGAAGCCTTCTTTGCAGAGGTGGTGTAGTTCCCAAGGTAGGGTATATATGCCCAACTGAGATCCAGAGCTCAGGAGCCTCAGCTCTGGTACTTCTCTTTGCATCTTTCCTCCATCTCTTCAGATGAGATGGTTTCTTCAGATGAGAGAGTCACACCAAGCCAAAAAAAAAAAAAAAAAAAACCATGAAAGATATTTATTGGAGGGTGCAGGGTATGGAGGGATTTATTGATGGATGGCTGCCATCTGCTTCTGGGATCAGACAGCAGGGAATTGTACAAAGAGACAGTGTTGATGTAGAATTTCTAAGGGCACAGAGCTTCTCAGGGCAGAGATTTCCAGATTGAGCATTGGTAGGATTTCAAGTTCTCAGCTTGAACAGCTCAGTGAATGTTTTTTTCTGTTCAGGAATTGATGTACTCTTGTGGGAAGCTCAGAAATTTGTGGTTTTTCTGCTCAATGATTGACAGTTTTTTTTCCTTCCCCTCTTCTCTTTTGGGCTTGTGGGTTAGCATGGAAATTCTTTCCTGGCTGAAGCCCACTTTTGCCAAGGCTCCATTCTTTGGGACTGCAGGAGAATGGAAGGCCTGAGAGGAGGTACTGCTACTGTGGACAGCACCTGTGAGATAGATGCTGCAGTGGTTTTTTTTTTTTTTTTTTTTTTTTTTTTTTTTTTTTTTTTTTTTTTTCATGAAGGCTACAGGTTGAGGCAGGAAAGAAGGTGTGGCCACCATAGACATCAACTCATGAAAGCAGTAAGCTGAAGCAAAAAGGGTGTTGCCAATGGACAGCTCCTGAGGGGCAGCTCCTGAAGAGGAAAGAAAAGTATGATATACCACAATGGATAGATCCTAGGACTGCTGCAGTCAGAGAAGATGTTGTGATGACACCACATTGACTGAAGCCACCATTTTAGACATCTTCTGTGAGACATTTTACCTCACAGGTTGTAGGCACAGGCAGGAAGGAAGGGCCCACCATAGCTTTTGTGGTGCAGTGGTTTTTGTGGTATACCATTAAGGAACATCAGTCACTGTTTCTGGAATTTTGCATCTAGCCTAATTGAGAGGTGAGACACTTGATCATATAATCTTACAGAAGTCTTCACCTGCTCACCATCTTCAGAGGAGATGAGTGCACAGGGCCATTATACTCTCAACCTTTCTGCCTATTAAAAACATTTTCATTTTGTTTTCTCTAAAAGCAATATTAGCCTTATTACACAAAGTGAATTATAACAGAAAACTATCCTCTATGTGGATTCTATGAGGCTCTCAGAAGAAATAAACTTTTTAAATTATTTTCAGTATTATCATTTTAGTCTTCAATATTTGTTAAGGGAAATTTTCTGAATTTCTTCTTTATTGTATTTCTTAAGCATTCCATATATATTAGAGTTGAAGGCAGATCAATAATGAAGGTAGTGAGGTGATAATGATAAAGGTTTCTGAAGAATGTAGACAAACAGTACTCAAAAGTAATTAGTGATTAGCAAGTCCAAGTAAGGCAAACATAGAGCTGATACCCGCTTCTCTTGGGGAACATCAAATGAAGCCAGAGACACTTGATGTGGCCTCCCAGTCTATCTCTGTGAGGGAGTAAGTGTCTGATGATAGCTGAAGTGTCTAAGATATCAACCTAAAGAAGCAAAACTTACTTTGGCTCACGTTTTAAAGAATAGTCAGATTTGTCTTAAGCATAAAAGTTGCAGTGCATCATGTTAGATCCAGGTAACAAAGAATGTAGATTCCATCTGCATTTTTAGTGAGGAAACAAGGTGAGAAACAAACAGCAGATGGAGACTAAGTATACCTTTTAACATCATAACCATGTCATCTCAACTTCCATTAGATTCTACCTCATAAGAAAATCACACACTCTCCACTACATTACCAGCTGAGGACCAAACTTTTATATCTACACAGTTGTAAGGTAGTAAACTTAAAAGACAGCATTCATACCAATGTGTAGCGTGCCGTACCATATGCCATTACAAGATGGCGCTGACTTCCGTTGTCCATCTGGTAAACAACTCACTTGCTGCCTTAGGACAGACATGCGCAGTTCTATATAGCCATGATTCAGCACAGCCCTCACTTCCCAGCCTTATGGTAATGAGGTGATTCCTTTCCTAGCCTATCCCGTAGCGACAACAAGGCACAGAACACCCAGGCAGTTAACACTCCAGTATATAGGGCGGCCGCCCTGGTCCATTGGGGTCCCCGTAACATCATGAAAGGCATTCCTGAATAATGTGCTGTTGAGAAGGATCTCAGGCGTTGCATCTTTCTTGCATCTTTCCTTGCTTGCAAGCACAGTCGTGACACCAATGCATCTTGAATTTCTGTGACTGCATTTTTTTCATTAATGTATATATTTTCATTTCTCAGACTTAGGGTTTTCACTCTTTATTCAGAAGAAAGCTTCAGTATTCAAATATTTCTGACACATTCCAATATAGTTTTTAGACCTCTTCTTTACATTTAGTTTGAAGAAATTTCGACTACCACTAACCACCTCAGCCCTGAAGTCAATACAGTTCTGATGTTGCTTCCTAGGCTATATTGTACTTAACGCATTTGCCAGTGATCCTGAAAAAGGTTTGCTATTCAAATGAATGTACTTTAATGGACCAGTTTGATGTGTTGCATGTGTACAAACACCTGTGATACTATCACTCAGCAGATGTAGACACCTGCATCGTATCCCATGCTTAACTGACTTTTTTCTTTGTTATTAATTTTTGTTATGTGATTACAGGATACCATCTAAGTTTATTTACGGTATACAGTGTTTTAACTACCAATAATAGGTTTATGTTCTTGATTTCAAAATTTCTTTGAAATGTATTTTATGTTGTTGGATACTTTATAAAATTTAAGATTGAATTTGATATGATTACCACAATATACATTAATTTAAAGTACAATAAAGAATAATGTAGGCATTATCCTTAGGTTGTCTCTAATCTACAATAGTAATTTTTGCAAGTTGTCTAATAAGAACTGAAGTAGTCATACAGATGTATGAAAATCAGGAGGAGGATAGTATTTAACTTATTTTATAAATCATATACAATAAGTTTAATTTTGTCACTCATTTCTTTAATAGATATCTTGAAAGTTAAGTTATTCAGAACTGAATTGCACTTCCTATGACTAAATTACCTTTTTTTTTTCCACAAGAAAATAATGTTAGGAAGGAATTACTAGAGAGCGGCAGCTTCACATCAAGATGATGTTGATGATTAAATTTTGCTTTATTTGCTTCCTGGTGTATTGTTATTCCCCCTAAATGACATGTCTGTAGACTTTGGAATTACATTGTACTTTGTACTGTGGTTAATAATTAACTACTTACTCTGTAAAATTGTGCCTTTGAGTGGGAAGCTCATTCATATTTGTTCATTTTAAGTCTGCAGTCATATTGTTCCTCTATTTTATTATGGGGAAGTTTTCTGTGGATTTTTCTGATGATCTGCTGGCAATTCCCAATTGATGGATGATATCACTGAGTTAAATTGGCCAATATTGGCACAATGGTTGCCATAAGTGGCATAAATATAGACCAAATTAACTTACCTTATGTCAAAATTGCTGGCCTGCTTTTGAATGAAGTAAAGCTAGAGTAATCTTTTTTAATAAAATATTTTTACTAGTTATTTTCTTTACATTTTAAATATTATCCCCTTTCCTACTTTCCCACCAAAAATCCTCTATCCCCTCCCCACTCCCCCTGCTCCCCAAACTGCCCACTCCCATTCCTGGTCCTGGCATTACCCTATACTGGGGCCTAGAAGCTTCACAAGACCTAGGGCCTCTCCACCCATTGATGACTGACTAGACCATCCTCTGCTATATGTACTGCTAGAGTCACAAGTTCCACCATGTGTTTTCTTTGATTGGTGGTTTAGTTCTAAGGAGCTCTGAGGTTACTGGTTAGTTCATATTGATGTTCCTCCTATGGGGCTTCAGAGCCCTTCAAGCTAGAGTAATCTTACCATATTGGAAAGATAACACCTTACTTTTTTCAACTGGAGAATGGGTTTGGAGCACCCCTACATTCTCACTAAAAGGGGAAGCAGTTTGGTAAACTCTTTTGTTCTGGGGTGCTTTATTCCTTGATGAAAACACACATCATGGACAAAGCATGCATGGGAATTAAGACTTAACACTGAGTTGAGGAATGGTTTCATGTCCAAAAGATGAAACCACAGGGTGGAGTAAAAAAGATTGTTCATTGGATGTTCATCGTTAATTACCTGATTCTCAAGACACAAACAGAACTTCAGTGGGCATAGTCTAATATCTAAGACTCTAAAGAGGTGCTGCTGAATCTTCAGAAGTGCAGAGAGCTCTTTGAGCTATAAGAGCAGGTGACCTTTGCTTCCAAGGAGTACTAAGACCAGGTACCATGCAAAAAGGTGAAGGACAGTTCAAAGGCTTCAAAAAGGTATATAGCCTTGGTAAATTAACAGGTGAAGAGGTAATTCTGTCAGAGAAGGAATGGGTCCATAAAAACCAAGAGTCAGAACCATCTTACAATGCTGGCAGTTCCAACCAGAGTCAGATCAAAGTGGCTCTAGACAATGTCACCAAGATTGTGACTGTGACCAAGAAGATGGAAGATTACCTGATTCGCAAAGAGCCACTGGCAGATGTCTCCTCCATTCACATTTAGTAAATATTTTGAATGAATGTCTATGATTCAGTTTTAGCTTGGAATATCCTATAAGCCTGAGCCAGGGGCCAGTCTGGCAAGTAAACTGATACGTGGCTCTGTGGCTCAGCCTGGCTACTACAGAGAAAACAAGCATTTCTGAGTATCTTGCACATGCTGTTTCTTTCTATGGATTTGTGATCTGGATCAAAACAAAAAAACAACAACAAAAACAAACATTCCCTTCAATGACTGCCAGTTTCCCAACAATATGCTCATCTGGTGGAAAGAAGGGAAGATGATTGCCAAGATGGTCAATTCTGCCAAGAGCATTCTCGGTGCTTGAAGGTGATCAAAAGTACAAGTACTTGCAACAGATCAACAGCACTCAGGTCGGCATCACCAGGAACACTGACATGACTCTTGCCCTCGACCTCAATGTCACAAGCATCACCAGCCCTTAGAAGATAGGATGTTTCTACTTTGGCAGAAGACTCCAGCAGGACTTTGGCAAGGTTTTCAAACAGGAAGTGTACCAGTTCTTTTAATGGGTGAATCTTAATTGATTTCTGGTGCCCAATATGTTCCTGGACCTGGGGACTTCATCAAAGCCCAACAAATGCTCTTAGCCCTCAGTAGCATACTGCAAGTCCTCAGTAGCATACTGCAAGCCCTCAGTAGCAAGAGTCTGGGAGCAAGCATGCTGCCACCTTATCTCCAGGAAGAAATCGAGTATAAATTGACCAGGCATGATTATGGGACATCTACCAATGAGTGTGGGGGAAAATGGACACTAGAAATTCCCAAAACTATTGCCATTCATGGATTGATTGAAATTGGGAATTGCATGCATAGACAATATCTGTTTCATTCAGATTGTACTATTAGAGTAGCAGTACTTATCTAGTGTCTAAAGACAATCTAATGAAGAGCAATAACAACTACTGGAAATAGTCATGTCTGGTTTTTGAATTATTTATGCTAAAAAATATGGTCAAACTGCTGCCTATTGGAGGAAGGCCAAAGCAGGGCCACATAAACCCATAGCCCATCAGCAGGGCAATGTTAGAGGGCTTATCCTTCCTCTTCCCTGTTATGACAAACTTGGGGCTGGGCAATGAAGGGAGAACTGGATAATTTAACTAACTCAGCAGTGAGAGAGCAGGATACAATAAACAGCTGAAGGCCAATAACTCTTATCTTCAATAAAATCACACAGAAGCAGAGTTTCAAGAGAAAACTCCCAGGGCAATACTTTTTTGGCAGTAACCTTACCAATGCCAAAGAAAAGGGTTCTCAAGTCCATGGGCCTTGTCTAAGAAGGATTCAGCATGGCTCCTGGGAAGAAATAGATTTGACCTTAATCTCCTCCCCCACATGAAGGAAGTACACGAGCTCTTTTCAGAGTTATGCCAAAAACAGTTAGAAGTGGCAAGGCTGGCTCATTAGTCTATGACAGCAGATGTAGCAGTTTCCAGCAGATGTCCTCTAATTTAGACACTTCTATAATGTCTGGAGCTGGAAGTCTACTAATGGGCAACAATAACCAGGGCACTGATGGAGTGAGCAATGCCATGGATGATTACCATTGCCATTCCCAGTGTATGGTAGACTGAGTCATTACCTGATCACCCCATACCTGGGTCCTGCCCAACTCCAACTATCATTTCTACAATCATATGAAGAAGCAGAACAGAGACTGTAGTGTTCCTGCCTGCACGCAGACCGGCGCCTTGTCTGCATGGGCAGAACACCTTGNGGTGGGTTCGCACTCTTGCCTGCTGAACCCACTGTGGATTCGAACTGGAGGACGAGAACTCCTAAGAANGAACAGGGCTGCAAAGGAAAATATTGGGCC
>NC_034593.1:7864647-7866303 GCF_900095145.1 Mus pahari | reverse complement strand
GTGGGCGATCCGGCGACGGTGGGCGGTGACAGTGGGCGGTTCGAGGACGCTGTGTTCCGGCTGGTCTGGTGCGCTCCAGCTGCTGTACTCCGGCGTCCCTGTAAAAGGCAGGACCCAACAAGAGACCACAGCTTCTCTGGAAAACGATTCTTTGGGGGAACTTTGACTTCTATCTCTTGCACTGCCACTTCTTGTTCCGAGATTGGCAAAGAGACTTGCCAATAACCATTGGGGGTTCTGTCTCAAACATCTCCATGTCAAGCTCTTCAACCTCCCAGTTTAAAAGGTCACAACAATAGACTCGACAATGATCATGGTCACTAATAACTTTACCATCAGTGTTCAGGTCTTTACAGAGAATAATTACCAACTGCCATATGTCCTTGGCAATGTGACAGAAAACTGGAAATAATTTTGAGTTTATTTATCAATTTGAACATGTGCCCTTACACACAGATTTTGCTTCTAACTAGCATCTGCTCAAGATAGCCAATCCTCTGATCAATCAGTTTCTGTATGGCTTAGAGTATACCAAGGCTACCAGTAAGGAACAGTTTAAGAAAGTACCATTTTCTGATTATTCAGAGTTGTACAAAAGCTGGACTACAAAAGACTTCAACAGAGGACAGCACTGAGATATTAATAGTAGGGTGCTAAATCTTCCTAATATTAACACTGCCAATCAAGTAAACACAGGTCAACATGAAGGTCAATTCTGCACTGTCTGACTTGACATTCCATGTATGAACCTGGATGGATATGTACATAAGTTTGATAATTACGTGCTGGAAAATATTTTGATGTTCAACAATCATCCTGCTACATGCAGAGAGGATTCTACTCTTCCAGCTGTGAATGTGGGTTATCACCAAGAAAGAGGAGACATAACTTCTTGATGTTGTCAAAGCAACACACAGGCTCCAAGTATAGGAGATATCCACCAAAAGGGTATCAGTCCATTCAGTGTCAGGATGGAAAGAAATGTGTACCAGCAAGGTCCCATCTGGGCCAAGGTGCCCAACACTGGAGCCTTCTTCCACCTATCCCCTGTAATGGGCAGATTTGGACTCAAGAATCCTCTGCCCATGATGCCTATAAATAACATGCCTGTTCTAGCCTTCAGTGACTTATAGTAAAATTTATCACCTAGTACTTGATTGGACAGATCACCTTCTCCATCAAGTGGGAGGTGCAGAAAGAAGACAACAAGAGGTGGAATACTGAAATCCAGTACACCAGCCACTACAATGACATACAATTCATGGACTTTGTTCCTCATTTAAACAGAAAGTACAGAACCATCAGAGCCATTGGCACCAGATGGCTTACTTGACATATGTAAAAAGACTGTAGATTCTTATGTTTGTAAATTATGTCATCAACAAATCAAATGGGAAGAATGTCCAGATACATTAAAAATAAATAACATTTGAAATGTAAGTAAATAAAATATCTAACTAAAAATAAAATAAAAATAATCATCTGTCAGAATAAGTCATTTCATCACCAACATCATCTTGAGGTGAAGCTGCCCTGTCTTGTCTCATTGTGTCCTTCATTGGGTCAGTAAGTACCTTTGGAAGACCCATCCCAGATAACCTGGAAATATATGTATATATATATATATATATATATATATATATATATATATATATA
>NC_034593.1:7840535-7864617 GCF_900095145.1 Mus pahari | reverse complement strand
TGTGTGTATATATATATATATATATATATATATATATATATGTGTGTGTGTGTGTGTGTGTGTGTGTATCCATTTTGAAGACAGGTAGAGTTTTTCAACATAGCTCTAATATGTTGTAATATAATATTATTTGATTGTTTAAAAATTATTACTGGTGCCCTTCTGCCCTGTCCTTGTTGCTGAGGCAAACCCATAGTTGGTATGCTACTGTGAAGACTCCATATCCCATCCCATCCCAGAGCACCTGCTGTACTCAGAGCACTTGAGGACACACACCACTCAAAGCAGTTGAGATGTTGAGGACCCTCGGTACTCAGAATGGCCAAGGATCCTCTGCTCTCAGAGCAGTTGAAGATTGACTGTACTCAGTGCAGTTGGACAACAGCCTGCTCCATGGAAGATCCAACAGTCTGAAGGTCTCCCACAAATACAACTGCAGCCAGTGCAACAGACCAGCAGCTTCTCTGCCCCTGAGAAGATCCCCCAGTTGGAAGGTCCCACAGGTGGTCTGATACAGCCAGGGCTGCAAACCTAAGAGGAGACCTAAAGCAACCCATGGACAAGAGACAGACTCCATACAGTCACCCAGATCAATAAACACAAGTGATATCCAGTTGATGAAAGGAAGTGCAAGACCATAAGCAACAGAAAGCAAAGTACATGGACATAATCAGAACCCAATTCTCCCACCACAGCAAGCCCTGAATACAACAAAACACCTGAAAATCAGGGCTCTACCATAAAATCCTATCTCATGAATATAATAGAGTCCTTTAAGGAAGATATTAATAATTCACTGAAATTAAAACAGGAAAACACAGGCAAACAGGTGAAAGCAATTGAATAAAGTGATTCAAAACATAAAAGTGGAAGTAGAAACAATAAAGAAAATGCAAATGGAGGCAAACCTGGAAATGGAAAACCTAGGAAAGAGGTCAAGAATTACAGATGTAAGTATTATCAACAGAATACATGAGATAGAAGAGAGAATCTCAGGCGTAGAAGATATGGTAGAAGAGATTGACAAAACCTTCAAAGAAAATTGAATACATAAAAATTCTAACCCAAAACATCCAGGAAATTCAGGACACAATAAAAAGGACAAATCTAAGAATATTCAGAATAGAGGAGAACGAAGATTCCCAGCTCAAAGGACCTGAAAATGTATTCAACAAAATCATAGAATAAAACTTTTCCAACCTAAAGAAAAAGATGGACATAAAGGTACAAGAAGTGGTACAAGAAGTGTATAGAACATCACATAAATGGGACCAGAAAAGAAAATCTTGTCACATAATTATCAAAACACTAAATACATAGAGCAGAGAAAGAATATTAAAAACTGCAAGGGAAAAATGCCAAGTAACTTACAAAGGGAGATCTATCACACTTCTCAACAGAGACTATGAAAGCCAGAAGAGCCTGGTCAGAAGTCATGCCAGACCAGGCTACTATACCCAGCAAAACTCTCAATCAACAAAGATGGAGAAAACAAAATATTTCAGGACAAAACAAAATTTAAACAGTATCTATCTACCAACCCATCCTTACAGAGGATCCTGGAAGGAAAAATCCAACACAAGGAAAATTTCTGCCCCCCACCCCCCAAAAAAAGTGACAAGATATTAAACATCTCACAACAGTCAAAAACAGAGAATCACAAACACATAAAACCACCTACAAAAACTAACAGTTCAGGAACCAACAGTCATATCTCTTTAATATCTCTCAATAATAATGAACTCAATTTACCTATAAAAAGACATAACCTAGCAGACAGGATATGAGACAAGATCCAGCATTTTGCTGCATACAAGAACACATCTCAACAACAAAGACAGACACTATCTCAGAGTAAAAGGATGGGAAAAAAAGTCTGCCAAGCAAAAGGTCCAAGGAAACTAGCAGGAGTTGCCATCCTAATAGCCAATAAAATAGAATTTCAAGCAAAAGTTATCAAGTGTGATGAAGAAGGACACTATATTTATCAAGAGGAAAATCCATCAAGAGAAAAATCTCAATTCTGAACATCTGTGCCCCAAATGCATAAGCACCCAAAATCATAAAATAAACTTTACTAAAACTCAAAACACACATTAAACCCCACACAATAATAGTCGGATAGTTCAATACCTCACCCTCACCAAAAGACAGGGCATTAAAACAGAAACTAATCAAAGACACAGTGAATAGAAGTTATGAACCAAATAGATTTAAATGATATCTACAGAACATTTCGCCCTAAAACAAAAGAATACACATTCTCAGCATCTCACAGTACATTCTCCAAAATCAACCACATCATTGGTCACAAAACTATCCTCAACAGATACAAGAATATTGACATAACACCATGCATCCTACCATAGTAGGATCTGATGATTTTTTTTTTAATTTCTTCTCTTTCTGTTGTTATGTCTCCCTTTTTGTTTCTGATTATATTAATTTGGATAGTGCCTATTGGCCCTTTAATTATGGCCTAAGTCTGGTCTTCAATAACAGCGAAAACTACAGAAAGTCCAAATACACATGGAAACTGAACAACTCTTTACTCAGTGATATCTTACTCAAGGAAGAAATAAAAAAAATTAAGACTTCATGAATTTAATGAAAATGTTGACACATCATACCCAAACCTATGGGACATAATTGTAATAGTGCTAAGAGGAAACTTCATAGCACTAAGTGTCCATATAAAGAAACTGGTGAGATCTTTCACTAACAACTTAACAGTACACCTGTAAGCCCTAGAACAGAAAGAAGCAAACTCACCAAAGAGGAGAAGAAGGCAGCAAATAGTAAAACATGGCCAAAATTAACCCAATAGAAACAAAAAAATAATACAAAGAATCAGCAAAACCAAAAGTGGTTTCTTCGAAAGAATCAACAAGATACATAAATCCCTAGCCAAACTAACCTAAGTGCCAAAGGGCATTATCCAAATTAATAAAATCAGAAAAAAAGGGAGACATAACAACAGAAACAGAGGAAATTCAAAAACTCATCATATCCTAGTATAAAAGCCTATACTCAACAAAACTGGATAATCTAGATGAAATGGATGGTTTTCAAGACAGATGCCACAAACCAAGTTAAATCAAGAGCAGGTAAACTATCTAAACAGGCCCATATCACACAAGGAAGTAAAAAAAAAAGTATTAAAAACTTCCCGACAAAAAAAAAAAAAAAAGCCAGGGTCAGATGGATTTAGTGCAGAATTCTACCAGACCTTCAAAGAAGACCTGATACCAATTTTTCTCAAACTATTACATAAAATACAAAGTGAAGGAATACTACCTAACTCATTCTATGAAACCACAATTACTCTGATACCTAAACCACACAAGACCCAACCAAAAAAGAGAACTTCAGGCCAATATCAGTTATGAATATTGATGCAAAATTACTCAATAAAATTCTTGCAAACCAAATCCAAGAACACTTTAAAACAATCATTCACCACGATCAAGTAGGCTTCATCCCAGGGATGCAAGGTTGGTTTAATATACGAAAATCCATTAACAGAATCCACTATACAATCAAACTTAGGGAAAAAAAATCACATGATCAACCCCTTAGATGCAGAAAAAGCATTTTACAAAATACAACACCCCTTCATGTTAAAAGTATTGGCGAGATCATGAATTCAAGGCCCATACCTAAACATGATAAAAGCAATTTACTGCAAACCAACAGCCAATATCAAATTAAATGGAGACATACTTGAAGCAATCCCACTGAAATCCTGGAAAAGACAAGGATACCCACTCTCCCCATATCTATTCAGTATAGTACTTGAAGTGTTAGCTAGAACAATAAAACAAAACAAAACAAACAAATAAACAAAAGAGAGAGAGAGAGAGAGAGAGAGAGAGAGAGAGAGAGAGAGAGAGAGAGAGAGAGAGAGAGAGAGAGAGAGAGAGAGAGAGAGAGAGAGAGAGCAAGGGGATACAATATGGTAAAGAAGAAATAAAGGTATCACTATTTGCAGATGACATGATAGTATACATAAGTGACCCCAAAAATTCTTCCACAGAACGTCTCCAGATGATAAACAACTTCAGCAAAGCAGCTGGATATAAAATTAACTCAAATAAATCAGTAGCCTTACTTTATGCAAAGGATAAACAAGCAGAGAAGGAAATAAGGAAAGCAATGCCCTTCCCGATAGCCACAAATAGCATAAAATATCTTGGGGTAACTCTAACCAAACAAGTGAAAGGCCTGAATGACAATAACTTAAAGTCTTTTAAGAAAGAAATTGAAAAAGATCTCAGAAAAAGGAAAGATCTCCCATGGTCATGAATTGGAAGAAATTGAAAGAACTCCGTGGGGAGCCCTCCCCACTCCANTCTTGAGAAGGTGGCACACAAAAACCACAAATAAACCATCTTGATGTAAAAGCACGAGGTAGTTTATTGGCGGAGCTCCAGGCAGATGCATATCCCATGAATGAGGTAAAGGCATCGACCATGTGGCTCGAAAGCTAGGGGTCCTTATAGGGGGAGGGGGAGGGGCTAGCAGGAATTGGTGCAGTTACACACGATTGGCTTATTTAAATATCAACAGAATGACAACACATTTGCAGAATGGTATGTGCAAGTCAGCAGTGTTAGGAGATCTGAGGGGTGGGTCAGTGGAGCATTTGGTTAACACAGGACTCCAAACCATCAGTCCCAGGAATGTTCCAACAATGGCCTGCCTGGGTGTGCCCAGGCCTGTCCCACTGTGTTCTCTGCCTCAGGCTTCCAAGCCCACAACTTTTTTCTGTAGACTTATTTGACACAAGTTACATGAATCCCAGGCCTTAAATTTCATTTTAAATTTCATTTCCGTTCAAATTAACCTAGGAAAAAATGTTCATCCTACCAAAGGCAATCTATAGATACAATGCAATCCCCATCAAAATTCCAACCCAATTCTTCAAAGACATGGAAAGAGCAATTCTCAAATTCATCTGGAAAGGCAAAAACCAAGAATAGCAAAAACAATTTTTACCAATAAGAGAATAGCTTGGGGAATTATCATCAATTACCCTGACATCAAGCTTTGCTACAAAGCAATAATGATAAAAACTGCATGGTATTGGTACAAACACAGATTTGTTGATCGATGGACTAGAGCTGAAGACCCAGAAATAAAACCACACCTTTACTGTCACTTGATTTTTGAGAAAGGCACCAAAAATATACAATGGAAAAAAGAAGGCATCTTCAATAAATGATGCTGGTCTGACTGACTGTATGTAGAAAAATTAAAATAGACCCATATTTGTCACCTTGTACAAAGCTCAAGTCCAAGTGAGTCAAGAACCTCAATATAAAACCAGATACCCTGAATCTAATAGAAGAGAAAGTGGGAAAGATCCTTGAACTCATTGGCACAGGGGGAAATTTCCTAAACAGAACTCCAATGACTCATGCTCTAAGATCAAGAATTGATAAATAGGACCTCTTAAAACTGGAAAGCTTCTAAAAGGCAAAGATGATAGTCAATAAGACAAATTGGCAACCTACAGATTGGGAAAAAAAAAAAAAAACTTCAATAACCCTACATACAATAGTGGGCTAATATCCAAATTATATAAAGAACTCAAGAAATTAATCACCAAAAATCCAAACAATCCAATAAAAAAAAATGGGGTATAGAATTAAACTGAGAATTCACAACTGAGGATTCTCAAGAGGCTGAGAAGCACCTAAAGAAATGTTTAAAGTCCTTAATGATCAAAGAAATACAAATCAAAATGACCCTGAGATTCCACCTTATACCAGTCAGAATGGCTAAGATTAGAAGCTCAGGTGACAGCACATGTTGGAGAAAACGTGAAGATAGAAGAACACTCCTCTGTTGCTGGTGGGATTGCAAACTGGTACAACCACTCTGGAAATCAACCTGGAGGTTCCTTAGAAAACTGGAAATAGATCTACCTGAAGACCCAGCTATACCACTCTTGGGAATATACCCAAAAGATGGCCCACCATGCCACAAGGGCACATGTTCCATTATGTTCATAGAGGCCTTATTTGTTTTAGCCAGAGGCTAGAAACAACCTAGATGTCCCACAACAGAAGAATGGATACAGAAAATGTGGTTCATTTACACAGTGGAATAATACTCACATATTAAGAACAAGGACATCCTGACTTTTGCAGGCAAATGGATGGAACTAGAAAATATCATCCTGAGTGAGATAACTCAGATGTCAGGGTAATATGTACTCACTAAGTGAATATTAGTTAAAAAAAAACCCTACAGAATACCAAGATACAGTCCACAGAACTCAATAAGGTCAACAAGCTGAAATGCCTAAGTGAGGATACCTCAGTTCTATTAAGTAGAGAAAAGAAAACAATCACAAATGGGGAGAGAGGAGAGTGAACTGGGAGGGAAAGTGGTCAGGGGTGGTGGTGGTGGACAGTGGGAAAAAGATGGGAACCTGACCTGGTATTAGGTCAGGGAAAAGGACTAAAGCCCTGAGGGCTAGCAGGAAGAATCAAAATAGGAAGGAGGTTGTATGTGTGTTGGGGGTGGGGGACTACAGAATGCACCAGAGATCTGGGATGTAAGAGACTCTCAGGAATCATAGAGAGTGACCTTAGATGAAAAGCCACACAGTAGGGAATGGGAAGTTATAGAGCCCAACTGCAGTGGGAAGACAGGACTTCAAGTGAGAGATAGGTTTGCCATCCCACAGTCACACCTCTGATCCATAATTGTTTCTGTCTGAAAGAATTATAGGGATGGGAATGGAGGAAAAGAAGATCCAGTGGCACATGCAAAATGGGATCCAGGTAAAGGGGAAATCCCATGGCCTGACATTATTTCTGAGGCTATGGGGCACTCACAAAAAGGGATCTATCATGACTGCCCTCTAAAAGACCCAACAAGTAGCTGAAATAATCAGATGCAGATATTTGCACCCAACGAATGGACAGAAGCAGCTGACCCCTGTTGTTGAATTAGGGAAGGCTGATAGAATTTGAGGAGAAGGGCTATCCTGTAGGAGGATCAGCAGCCTTAATTAATCTGGACTCCCAAGATCTTTGAAACACTGGACCATCAAACAGACAGAATACAACAGCTGATATGAGGTCCCAACACATATACAGTAGAGGACTTCCTGGTCTATGCTCATTCAGAGATGATGCACCTAACCCTCAAGAGACTGGAATCCCCAGGGAGTTTAGAGGTCAGATGGGGTAGAGGGTGGGGGCATCCATTTGGAGATGGGGTGTGGTCTGGAGGAGGTGTGGGATGTAGAGAAGTTGGAGGGTGAAAGGGGAGGTGCAGGGAATGGAATATGGAGTATAAAAATGAACTACAAATAAAATTAAATTAAAAAAAAAAAGAAAATGCTATAATGGGGAAAAAGAAAGAAATTATTACTGGCATTCTTGTTCTCCTAGGCCCAACTCCTCTGTTTTCTCCCTAGGGCTGCAACAGTTGCATTCTCCATTCCCCTTTGATCCTACAGATCATAACCTCCTAATTTCCTCCCCCAACTCATCCCTATATTCTAGCCTCCAACACAAGAATGCATTACCTGTGAACACACCAGAAAACGGTCAGTAAGACAAGCAACAAACAGCAAAAACACTCTCCAAAAATCTAGAGAGGAAACAAAATGAAGCAACAAAACAAAAACCTAGAAATCAGTGCCAAAACTTATAATAATCGCAATCCCAGATGCTTAAATACTAATATAAGAAAATAATAATACCCAGGGCAATGTGTTTTCCCTAGAGCCCAGCTATCCTACTAGAATAGGACCTAAATATTCAAACACATGCAAGGATTAATTAAACAGCTCTTCAAATCAAACATATGAAAATGATAGAGCTCGTTAAAGAATAAATGAATAAATCCCATACAGAAACCCCCAAAACACAAACAACTGTATAGAATAAATAAATCCTTTAAAGAAATCCAGGAATACACAAAACAGTTGAAGACCTCAAAAAGGAAATAGAAGAAAAAAAAAAAACCTAAGGAACTTCTGGAAAATAAAAATTTATAATCTCAAATACTGAAGAAACAGTAGAAAATTTGGATATATAAGTCAGAGAAAATGTTGAATTTAAAATATTCCTGACAAAAAGTATCTAGGGAGTCTGAGACACCATGAAAAGTCAACCTCAGAATAATAGAAAAAGAGGAAAGAGAAGAATCAAAGTTCAAAGATGCAGAAAATATTTTCAGTAAAATCATAGAAGAAAATTTTAGTAGCCTAAAGAAGAAGATACCGAGCAAGCTAAAATAAACATACAGAAAACCAAGTAGTTTGGACTTTAATGAAAGTCCCCTTACCACATAATAATCAAAACACAAAACATAGGCATTGTAAAACAAATATAAGTACATTAAGGGAAAATTACCTAATAACACATAAACACAGACTTGTTACAATTACGCCCACTTCTCCATGGAGATTCTACTTTCCAGAAGGGCCTAATAGATGTGATGTGGACTCTAAAAGACCATAGATGCCAGCCCAGAATACTATACATTGCAAAAGTTTAATATCACCATGAATGTATAAAACAATATACTGGATAATAAAGACAAATTTAAACAATGTCTTTCTATAAATCCATCTCTACAGAAGACCAAAACATCAACTCAAGGAGATTAACTACTTACATGGAAACACATGATATCCTTTGGCATATCAAAAAAAATAATAATGAAAATAAAAATAAAACCAACCTAAACAACTGGATAGGCATTACCTTAAGTTAAAGCGCTGGAAAAATCTTACCAGACAAATGGACTTAACAATCAAACTGCTGTAAATAGTATAATATCAAAGTAGACTTCAAACTAACACTACTCAAAAGAGATGGGATAATACATTGCATATTTATAAAATTAAAAATCTCCCATGATGACATTTTAATTCTTAACAAATATGTCCCAAATATAAGCCGATCCACATTTGTAAAAGAAACAGCCCTAAAAATTACAACATAGATCAAATCTCACTTATTAACAGTAGGAAACTTTAATACCCCACTCTCATAAATAGATAGGTCATCCAGATAAAAACTAAACAGAGAAATAATGTAACTACCAGGTGTCATATAGCAAATGACCTAAAAGATATTTACAGAAGATTTTACTGAAACATGCACAAAAAATATATCATCTTCTCATCAAACCACAAACCTTTCTCCCAAACTGGCCATTTATAGCAAGCTCAATAGATAGAAGAAAATAGAAATGATTCTTTGCATCTTATCAGGCCACCGTGGATTAAAGCTGGGTATCAACAATAGAAACAACAGAAAGCTTACAAAACTCATGTAAATGGAACAAATTTCTACTGAAATAAAAAATGGGTCTACACAGAAAATTTAAAATTAGAGATGTTCTAAAATTCAATGAGAATGAGTACAGCAAACCTAAATTTATGGAACACAATGAAATCAATGTTAAGAGCAAAGTTCATAGCAAAAGTGCATTCATAAAAAATTGGAAAGATTTCATACTAGCAATTTAATGAAACACTCCTCAAAGCTCTAGAATAAAAGGAAGTAAGCACACCAAAGAGGACTAGATGGCAAGAAATAATCAAAAAAGGGGATGAAATCAAGGAAATACAAGCAAAAAGCACAATACAAAGAATCAGTGCACCAAAGAGTTGGCTATTTAAGAAAATCAACAAATACAGAAAAAGTCTTATCCAAACAAACTAACAGATGGAGAAAGAATGTCTAAATAAACAGAACAGAAAAGAGAGAGAGATAACAACAAATACCATGCAAATAACATGAATCATAGGAAAACACTAAAAACCTGTACTTCATAAAATTAAAAAAAAAATCTAAGAGAAAATATAGTTTTCTCAATAGCTTTCATGTGTCAAAGTTATATCAAAATTTGATGATCAATTTAAATAGACCTATCAAATTGAATGAAATAGAAGCAGTCATTGAAATTTCCCAACCCAAAACAACCCAGAGCCAGATGTTTTAGCACAGATTTCTACCATACCTTCAAAGAAGAATTAATACAAATGCTCTTCAATTTTGAACAAAAAGAACATTTTCCAACACGTTTTATAAGCCCACAGATACTCTGATGTTCAAACCATATAAAAACTCAATTAAATAAGAGAATTATAGGCCAATATCCCTACTGAATATAAATGCAAAAAGTACTCAGTAAAATACATTGAATCTGAATCCAAGAACACATCATTCCAGAGATAGTTCAATATATAAAAATCAGTAAATGTGCTTACCCTATAAGTACACTGCAATAATAAGAATTGCATGATCATGTCAGAAGATGCAGAAAGGGCCTTTGACAAAATCTAACACTTCTTCAAGATAAAAGTCCTAGAGAGATTAGTGATAAAAGGGATATAAATAAACACAATAAAGTCATTTTACAACTAGCCTATACACAACATCAAATCAAATGGAGAGAAATCAACTCAATTCCACTAATAGGGAAAAGAAAAGAGTTGTACCCTTTATATGTATTCAACATAGGATTTGAAGTGTTAGTGCAATAAAAGACTGAAGGAAATCAAGAAAATAGAGGTTGGAAGAAACCAAATTATAATTTTCAGATAATATAGTAATACTATCATATACATATCATATAAGTGAGCCAAAAATTTCCACTGTGAAACTCCCAAAGGTGCTAAAGACTCTCAGCAAATTGCCAAAACACAACTGAAAAAAAAGTAGCATACTAAATATACAAATGAAAAATGGACTAAGAAAGAAATCAGGGAAACAACACCTTCTACAACAGCAAAGTTGCTGAACACAAAGTTAACTCACAAATATCATTAGCCCTAATACATGCAAAATACAGTAACTGAGAAAGAAATCAGGGGAACAAGACATTTCCAATAGCCTCAAATACTTTGAATAAATATCATGGGGTATTGATTAGGGACAAAATTATGTCACTGGTTATATCAAGATTCTTCTGCCATGACTTCCCAAAACTGAATTTCTTCTCCTCAAAGATAATTCTATCAGAGTATTTAACATATCATTACAAAATGAAACTACAGTTCACAATTATTTATATCTTTCCTTTCTGATTCTGGGTTATACCCAATACAAAACAAATATGATAATTTGCTACGCCCACTCCAGTGAAGTTGGCTTGACAGGCCAAGAGGCCTGTAATCTCTCATGAGGCAAAGAGTTTCAAGGAAACTCAGCCTCCTATCCCCACGTTAGTATGGTGTAAGTTCTCTTTCAGTATTGTTTTATTATAAGTGCCTTTAAAGATTTAATTTTATCATAGGTGAGTCTCCACCAGTGTTCCAACCTCCTAGAAAATACTTGAAGCCAAGGAGCTTGGAATTCAGTAGGAATTCAGTGAGAAGGTTACCTATTCAGTAACATTCAAATTTACTTCTAGTAGAGACAGTGAAACTAATTAGGCATTACAAAGAACAGAGCTAGAATAGCTCAGGGCTAGTCTGCAGAGTGATTACTTAGGACAAAAGCCCAGTCTCACCCAAACAAGGGAATACACAATGGCTTAGTGCCTGAGACCCATTCAGTGCAGATAGGAGACCCAAAAAGGGGAAAGTATTCGGCAATAATTGTTATTTTTCTCAATCCTAATTTTAGAGTTATTTAATATTAACCTCACATGGAGATCTTTCACTGTTATTCTGCCATGAGTGTGCATTATATTGAGTACTTGTCCCATCACACACACACACACACACCCACACACACACACACTGACATATGTGTGTCTGTTGTGGTTTTTGTTTGTTTGTTTTTCTTTTGAAAGGGTTTCTCTGTATAACCCTGGCTGTCCTGGAACTCTTTGTAGACCAGGCTGGCCTCAAACTCAAAAATCTGCCTGCCTCTGCCTCCCGAGTGCTGGGATTAAAGGCGTGTGCCACCACGTCTGGTATATATATATATATATATATATATATATATATATATATATATATTTAAACATAATATTTTCCAATTATTTCATCTTTTCTAGATTTATTTTTTTATAATTTTATAATCTTATGCATATGGGTACATTGCCAGCATATATCTGTGTACTAGTGTGCGTGTGTGTGTGTGTGTGTGTGTGTGTGTGTGTATCTAGTGTCCTCTGAGGCCAGAAGAGGGCATCAGGACTCAGGACACCTGGAATTTAAGTTACTAGTGGCTGGAAGCCTCCCTGTGAGTGGTGTGAGCAAGTTGTATCCTCTGAAGAATAGGTATCGCTTTTGATGGCCCTAACATGTCTCAAATCTCTTCTAGATATTTTCACATTTCATATGTACATTTAAGTTCATTGTAATAATTAATCCTTTCACTTCTTTGCTGGATTTATCTCTAAATTGACTTTTACAGAATCAACCAGACAAGACAAAACAAAACAACCCACTTTACCAAATAATCACAGGATCACAGAAAAGAGGGAGGCATAAACAAACATTCACACACATAGACAGAAACAGGGAAAAGAGGAGACCAGTACTGAGAAATGAGGGAGCAAGATAGAAAGACAAGGATGGGGGCAAAATAGAGGCCAAAAAGAAAATTTATAGAAAACTGTCCAACTACAGGAAATATAAAGAAGGGTTATCCTTCTATATATGTTCAGTGGTCCCAGGACCCTTCTTACAGTTTTAGCCCACTGTCATCATGGCAGGGAGCATGGTGGTATGTGGGGACATAGCTGAATTAGGGTATCATTTGCAATGTAAATGAATGTAATGATTAATAAAAACAAAACAAAACCCGACATTCTGATCTGGGAGACAGAGACTTGGACAAGGACGGTAGAGACTGAGGAGATGGAGATTGAGAAGACAATGAAGACAGAGATAGAGACAAGCAAGAGGGAAATGACAACAAAGGACACACAGACTGCAGAGATAACAGAGACTGAGACAGAGATAGAGACAGAGATGGAGACAAGGGAGTAATGTGTCTGGCACAGTTTTTGAAACTTGAAACGGGCCATGGTAGCGCATTCCTTCAATCCCAGCACTTGGGAGGCAGAGGCAGATGGATTTATGGTCTATAGAGTGAGTTCCAGGACAGCCAGGGCTACACCGAGAAACCCTGTCTCGAAATACAAACAGAACAAAACACCCACCCACAAGAAAAAACAAAACAAGAAACAACAAAAAAACCAGAAACTTGAAAGCCCTCTGGTAGCCCACTTCCTCCAATAAGGTGAGACCTACTCCAAGAAGGCCATATCTACTACTTCTCAAAAGGTACCACTCCCTGGTGACTAAACATTAAAGTGCACAAAACTGTAGGAGCCATTCTTATTCAAACTACCACATTTCACCTCCTGGCTCTCTCATAGCCTAGTAACTAAATGAAAAATTCATTTAGTCCAACTTCCAAAGTTCTCATAATCTCAAAATGTCTCAAAACTGTTTAAACATCAGAAATTCAAAATCACTTTTGAGACTCAAACCATTTTCTTAAAAGTAATCCCTTATAAAAGCAATAGAAACAAACAAAATAACATACTTTCAACATACAGTGGCACAGGGTATACATTACCATTCCAGAAGCAGGAAAGGGGGCATAGAGAAGAATTACTGGACAAAAACAATACCAGTAGAGCAAACTCTATTTTGCATCATGTCTAAGCATACACTCTACTGAAAGACCTCCAAACGGAGACTTTTTCACTCTTACCCCGAGATATCTCACACCCAAGGATCACGAACAGATCGTTTAGTTGCAAACACCTGAGGCAGTTTAATATCGGAGCTCCAGGCCGACATGTATCTCACAAATGAGACAGAGGGATCGACCCCGAGGCTTGGGGGGCCAGGGGGTTATATACAACAAAAGAGATGGGAATAGGGCACAGTTGGTGCAGTTTTACACAATTGGTTAGCAAATAGTACATGCAGGCCAGGGTAATCAGTAATTCTTAGAGTCGAGGGCTTATCTATGTTAGCAAAGCATCTGGCTAACCTTTGACCCCAGCCAGGCCACACTGGAGAGACAGTGAGGCGCCTGCCCCGTAATTCAGCAGAAACAGTCCGGTTGTCCTTGCATTCCTCCCTTATCTGTATGGCCGGCCAGTTCCTGGAACTTAACAGCCTTTTGTTCTGGCCCCTCCCGACATGCCTGGGCCTGTTCTGCTTTTACTTAGGCCTGGGATCTTTTAACTAACTGACATGAACTACCTATGTCATGAATCTAAAATTTAATTCTTTTACTACCACCATCTGTTTTCAGCTCTGTTGACTACAAGACACATTTTCTTCCTTGGATTTCTTCCTCACCTGGTATGCAGCTCTCCTTGGCCGATATCCCACTACTCCTGCATCTTCCACGATTTTTTTCATTCATTAGGGGCCTATTATTCCAGGAAAGTGTTTTCATGGTTGGCAGTTTCAAAACAACAGTTTTGGCTCCATAAGAATGAAAAGTTTGACTTATCAGTGAGTGCATACCATGTATGTTCTTTTGTGATTGGGTTACCTCACTCCGGATGATATTTTCTAGTTCTATACATTTGCCTAAGAATTTCATGAATTTAATAGCTGAGTAGTAGTACATTGGATAAGTGTACCACATTTTCTGTATCCATTCCTCTATGAGGGACATCTGGGTTCTTTCCAGCTTCTGGCTATTATAATTAAGACTGCTATGAACATAGTGGAGTATGTGTCCCTATTACAAGTTAGAGCATTTTCTTGGTATATGCCCAGGAGTCGTATAGCTAGGTCCTCTGGTAGTACTTTGTCCAATTTTCTGAGGAGCCACCAAACTGATTTCCAGACTGGTTATATCAGCTTGCAATCCCACCAGCAGTGGAAGAGTGTTCCTCTTTCTGCATATCCTCACCAACATCTACTGACACCTCAGGTTTTGATCTTAGCCATTCTGGGTGGATTGAGATGAAGTCTCAGGGTTGTTTTGATTTGCCTTTCCCTGATGACTACTGANTGGATTGAGATGAAGTCTCAGGGTTGTTTTGATTTGCCTTTCCCTGATGACTACTGACACCTGAGGTTTTGATCTTAGCCATTCTGGCTGGATTGAGATGAAGTCTCAGGGTTGTTTTGATTTGCCTTTCCCTGATGACTAAGGGTGTTGAACACTTCTTTAGGTGCTTCTCAGTCTTTTCATATTCCTCATTTGAGAATTCTTTGTTTAGATCTGCTCCCCATTTTTAATAGGGTTATTTGGTTCTCTGAATTCTAATTTCTTGAGTTCTTTTTGTATATTGGATATTAGCCCTCTATTGGATCTAGGGTTGTAAAAGGTCTCTTCCTTATTTGTTGGTTGCCATTTTTTCCTATCGACAGCCCAGAAGCTTGGGATATCCAAGATACAATTCACAGACCAAATGAAGCTCAAAAAGGAGGACGAAGAAAGTATGAGTACTTCAGTCCTTCTTAGAAGGAGGAACAAAATACTCACACAGAGACAAAGTGTGGAGTAGAGAGTGAAGTAAAGACCATCCAGAGACTGCCTGCGGGTCCATCCCTTATACAGTCACCAAACCCAGGTACTGTTGTGGATGCAAACAAGTGCTTGCTGACAGGAGCCTGAAATAGCTGTCTCCTGAGAGGCTCTGCTGGTGCCTGACAAATACAGAAGTGGATGCTCTCAGTCAACCATTGAACTGAGCACAAAGTCCCCAATGAAGGAGCTAGAGAAAGAACAGAAGGAGCTGAAGGAGCTTGCAGCTCCATAGGGGGAACAACAATATGAAACAACCAGTACTCCCAGAGCTCCCAGAGACTAAACCACCAACCAAAGAGTACACATAGAGGGACCCATGCCTCCAGCTGCATATGTAGCAGAGGATGGCCTTATTAGATGCCAGTGGGAGGAAAGGCCCTTGGTCCTGAGAAGGCTTAATGCTCCAGGATAGGGAATGCCAGAACAGGGAAGTGGGAGTGGTGGGTTGTTGAGCAGGGGGAGGGGGAATGGGATACAAGGTTTTAGGAGGGGAAGCCAGGAAAGCAGATAATAACAATGCTCTTTCTGAATTAATAAATACTAGGCAAGTCTATAACTTATTTTATAATATACTTTGGGAATAAACAGAAGAGACATGTATTTTTTTTCTAGATTTAAAAATATTTACATTCTCTTATTCTAGTTGAAGCTGATATTTCAAATAATATTACTTTGATGGATAAATTAAGATAATGACAGATAAATATGAGATATTAGTTGGCAATTAAAATGAGGAAATCACTCATTCTAAACAAGCGTCTCTGTTCTTTGGGGGAGAAAGCAAATAACACAAAGATCTGCATGACAGCATTTTGCTAATTCTAAGTTCCAGAAAAGTTCAGTCTCATTATCAGAATTAAATCAGTGGTATACTGGACACAAGAATTGACAAGAAGAGGATTTGAAGTTGGCAGTATGTGGAGCTCTTTACAGGAAAGCTCTTTGCTCTGAGTTTCCTTGGGCTTAACTGTGCCCTAATACCTTTTCTTATACCCAATTTTCAATATTAACTGGTGACTTTTTCTGAGATAAAATGTAAATAGGATTTGTTTAAAAGTATGTTGGCATTGTTTCTATCCATCCTAATAATGAGACACCTTGCACTAATGTGTAAAATAAATACAGCTCTATTCCTGTTTCCTTGACTCAGTATGGCCTTCAAAAAGTCACACTTCATGTGAGATGTATTGCATGTGACAGGTTCTTTTCTTTTCTTTTTTCTCTTTTTCCTAGCACAAAATATAATTTTATTAGATATTTTCTTTATTTACATTTCTTATGTTTTCCCCTTTCTTAGTTTTCTCTCTGAAAATCCCCTATTCCCCTTCCCCTTCTCCCTGCTCCTCAACCTACCCATTCTAGCTTCATGGCCCTGACATTCCTCTATAGTGGGGCATAGAATCTTCACAAGACCAAGGGCTTCCCCTCCCATTAATGACCAGTTAGGCCATCCTCTGCTACATATGCAGCTAGAGACACTAGTCCCACCATGTGATTTCTTTGATTGGTGGTGACATGCTCTTTTCCAAAGGCCTACAACTATGTTTCATTGGGCATCTGCTCCCAAAAATTGATCAGTCCTGGGTTGTTACTTCAGCTTTAGAAACCAAGTAACAATGAGACACAGGATCCTTTGCAGCATTGTAGCCTCTCTTTAAATTCTTGTCTTTGAACGTATTTATAGGAGTGTGCTCTGCCCAATGAACACAGAAAGGTTGAAGCCTGTGTATAGTGAACCTACTTCCCAGGGGCAATATACTCATCTCAGTCATCCCAGGAACTATATAAAGTGGTCTCTCAGAAGGTGTGTAACATTTGGTATATGCTGTTAAAGTGTTACTGGTTAGAAAGGAACAATGACCCTATATAATCACAGGGTAAAGTCAGTTCTCCAACACTTATTATCTGCTCTCCTTTAGCCTTTACATAAATTAATGTAAATTATTTGTTAGAAAGCTATACAAACCACTAATCCAAGGGATTGGGGGTAGATCTAGTGGGACAGTAGTTGCCAAACAAAAGCAAATCCCTGATTTTGAGCTCAGGCAACTCTTTTTTGTCAATAAATAAAATGGAAATTAAGCTTAAGCATATAAAATATGTGTGTGTGTGTGTGTGTGTGTGTGTGTGTGTGTGTGTGTGTATGTGTGTGTATGTTACATCTTTGTGAGTGTGCCTTCACTCAGTCATCTGGGCACATATGACAGTCAGAGGTTAACTTCAGGATAATTTCCTCAACCACATCTTTCTTTTTGAAATGGAGTCTATAAATTAATCTCAAGCTTGTGGTTTTGGACAAGCTTTCTGGCTAAAGAGTTCTCAGGATTTGCCTGTTTTCAGCCTTATCCCTTCACTCAGTGCTGAGGTTATGTAACGGGATGCCACATCTAGCTTGCATCCATGTTTGAGACACAAGCTCAGTTCCCTGTGTTTTTATAACAAGCATGTTATTAAGTGATCTGTCGTGGCTGGAGAGATGACTCAGCAGTTAAGAGCACTGACTGGTCTTCCAGAAGTCCTGAGTTCAATTCTCAGCAATGACATGGTAGCTCACAACAATCTGTAATGGAATCTGATGCTCTTTTCTGGTGTCTAAAGATAGCTACAGTGTACTCAAAATATAAATAAATCTTTTTCTTTTTTTAAAGTGATCTGTCTTTCTAGCCTTGGAATCTTCAATCCTTAAAATAATTTTGAGTGTTTGATACAGAAAGATTGTTAAATCTGGTTAGAAATGGTTATGACTTTTTACTCAAATATTTCTAGCATACATTTGAACTGCAGTAAGAATACCTATCATGAAGTTTCAATTTCCAGATAAAAACAAAAGAATCAGAAGGATGAAAAATCAAAGTTTTGCTTTCAACATTAATATAGCTAAGTAACAGTTAACATTTCTTTCTCTGACCTACTGCTTAATTTCCACTTCATCTTAATACAGAATCAAACAAAATTTTGAAGAATGAGCCATATTGAATCAAATAACATCAAATGAGTCATATCTATAGTTACTTTAATGAAATTCTAGAGAAGAGAGTTTAAATAGCAATATTAAATGTTCTAATGTTTTCCAGGGAAGAAGTACCCATGGAGCTCCAAAGTATATGAACATACCTTCCTTTATGTATAATGCAATAAATATATTTGAAGAATACATGCACATACACCAAACTCACATGAACCACCACAAATCACACAGAGAAGAATACCACACACTAGCTACACTCCCTGACCCATGTTTATGTGGAGTCCTTCTGCATATGTGAGAAACAGACTTACACAGAGAGAAAGATTGCCTATATGGAGCCAATATCAAGATTTCTATGTTGAGACCATGAAAACAGTTCTTTTGCCAGAGGCATTCAACTGAAGTCACAGATCATGTCATATCAGATGGTTCTTTTTTATGTTTTCAAGTTCAGCTTTGAAGATAGTAATTGGATATTCAGAGCTCTCATTTCTCCACATGTAACAATTTCTTCTACCAGCGTCAAAGTCAGTGAGTCCCAGATAAAGTGAGCTTCAGAGTATGGCCTGCCTTGCTGATGGAAGCACTGCCAATAGCGATTCAGCATGGCAGTGAGGTGGGAGAGGTAAAGAGAAAGCAAATTATAAGATAGCTAATCTATAGCTCTAGACACAAAACACTGGAGAGCATTCTTTTCAACCTCTGCAAGAAACTGACCTAGAATCAAGGGAACATACAAACAATTATATGGATGTGCAAGTAGAAGATAAAGGTTCTTAAAACATTCTAATATTCTAAAGTATGTAATATTTCTACTACAGAGGAAATGAGCTAAGAGCACATCTAAGTGAACTAGCAGATACCCACTGTAAAAATGTTTAAAATGTTTAAAAACCAAATATAGGAAACTGGGGACTTAAAAGAACTCCTTTAAATGCATGAGAATTAGGACAGAGAGAGAATGAAGGCTCCTGAGATGGCAGTAAGTGACAGATACTGCCTTACATAGTTGCACAAGTCAATTATAATAACATTTTACAGAAAAATAATTTGAAGAGTGCCCAAATAACAATTACGTCTTTGCAATCATAACTGCTTCTCATGAATTAGATAAAACTTTGGACATTCCCACAAAATTATCTCTGGTTGCATAATTTTAAGACAGTTTTATATTAAAGAGGAGTACAGAGATGAATATAAATTCCATGACAGTGGCAAGACAACTAAGATGGAAAAAGTGGAGACTGAGTTTCTGATAACCTTCAAAATAAGACGAAGATTGTATGTTAAGGTAAATCAAATAAAAACATAAAGCCATTTAGTGGGGATTGGAGGTAGACGCTAGATAAATAAAAGTCTCACTAGTTTGCAATTGGTGAGATGAACATGGGCCAGAATTCTCCATGTCTCCTGAGGAGCCAGTGGCTTAGAAAGCAGAGCTGTAGTAGCTGTTTCAAGAGACTTCTGGAGTTAGACACTGGGAGGTCACAGTCCAGAAAGTAGGACATACTTAAAATATTTTCTAAAAATAAAAATGCATACAAATAACATAATACTGAACAGCTCATACTTAGGAATATATTTATATATGTATATACATATGTTCATATATATATATATATATATATGTACACATAGTCATATATTTATATGCATATACATAATAACAATGAATAGCATTAAATTGAGTTGAATAACATGAGTTGGAAGGAGAAGGTAGAGGGATTTGTGGGAGTGTTTTAAAGTAGAAATATGGTAATTATAATCCCCAAATCAGATAAATAAACTTTAAATAGGGGTATATTGAATTCCACATTTTTCTAAGTATAGACATATTTATTGGAGTTCATGAATGTTTCCTCTGACAGAATACTCAGGTAATGACAAGATATATATGAAAATTACTTAAAATAGATAATAAAGTATTTCCAAGGAAACTATGACTAGGACATATCATACTGTCACCTGACATACTTAGGGGAAATTCATTTTCCCAGATGGATTTACATTGGCAGAACCAGATTGTTATGTCTGTGGCCAATGTTGGTTAAGTGGGCTTGATCTGCTAGACATATGGACAAACAT
This sequence comes from Mus pahari, assembly GCF_900095145.1. Taxonomy (NCBI): domain Eukaryota; kingdom Metazoa; phylum Chordata; class Mammalia; order Rodentia; family Muridae; genus Mus; species Mus pahari. The sequence goes on along the minus strand of NC_034593.1, from coordinate 7,844,121 downwards.
CTTCTTTAGTTTATTCTAAAATATATCTAATGTAATATGAATGACAACTTGTACTCGATGAAAGCAAAATATCGAACTCTTTTCAGGGAAAATATTAGTTACAAATTTGATCAGGTTTAGCCTTCAGCTTAGCATTCTTACTTTACATTTTGATTTTAGAAGAACTGCACAGCCATCAATTTTTACTGTTATTGTTTCAACGTATTTCTCTTTACAGCATAGCACAACCCTTCTGTATTTCTAGAGAGAGAACATTGTTACAGCAGTTGTTTGAGGGTTGTACTGCAATCCATATGTTAGGAATGATGTCATGTTAAAGTCATACCAGTGGGGCTAATGAGAGAGGTTCACTGATTGTGAATGCTGGCCACAGATCTGAACTTGGTTGGGTGACAAACAACTTCCTGGAATTCCTGCTGCAGGGGAACACAAACCCTGCCCATGAATTGGCTGACACACACATGTTTAGCATACACACTGACAGCACACAGATTTTAAAGCTTCCTAATGAATGTGAAGCACAAATGAAACTGTCCTATGCTCATTGAAGAGTTTTTGTTAATTAAAAATGACAGGAATCTGTTTCGAGATCAAAAGACAAAATCACTCTATTTGAATTTTTCTTAGCTTTTTTTTTTTGGTGAGAAAATAATATACTGAAAGAGTATATGTTTAGTTATATATTTTTAATGTTCTTAAGAAATTTTCTTTTCTACCAACTACTTAAGCATTTATACTACCTAACATATATCATTTATCCAGAATACCAATCCTACTGAAGATTAAGGAGAGTTCAGGATAAAAACTTAAATTGAAGGAAAACCAAGTCTATTGGAAAACAGAAAAAAAAAATTATGAAGGTAGTCACAACTTTAATGTTACAACACAAAAGTAGAAAATAGAACAACTGAACTTTTGGGTTCAAGACAGGAGCTCATACCTGATGGTCTCAGACATGACGAAGTCGCAGCATTTGTTAGAAGATGAATCAATGACAGTCACAGCATTGGGTGTAGTAAGAATTAGAAATATTTAGACTGCTTCCTGGGTAGTCCACATTCCAGAAAAGTAGAACACTGTGTCTCAAAAACTGAAGCCCAGACCTGAAACCTGTTGTTTCCTGATTTGATTAAGCTGGGCATAATATCTTCTTGTCCTTTACCAGATACTCACCATGCCACAGCGCCAAACTTCCAGGAAAGGCATGTGGTGGTCAGGCCATTTCTTACCATCCTGATCAACTTCCTTCAAGCATTCACAATTTACATGTAAGCAGACAAGCTAATATTACTCATAGGAAAAATCCATAGAAATGGAAAGAGAAGTCTGGAAACTAGAAACTAAGAATTGTCACCAATAGATGTCAGTAAGTCTAAGTAAGCCACCCCAATGCAGTTGGTAAAGCTTTGCATAAACCCAGGAAATAACAGCTTTACTTTTTACTTGTCTCTACATGAATACATGAAAGTCTGAGGGGAAAGCCACTGTATTTTCTCTTGCTTTTTTACACAAACTCCCACCATCCTGGAAGCTAATGAACAGTATGTGATAGTCTTATGGGACACAGGTGCAGGCACTCCAGATTTGGAGCTGTCTAGAAGCCTTGAAGAGAACTCACACACTTACAATTTCCATATTCTAATCTTGCCTTGTAGTACCTTCACCATTCTAGATAAATTCTTCATACCCATCTTTTCTTCACTTCCATCTTCCACTCTAAGGAATCATATCACAAGATTAGGTTTCACAGCCAATCCAGCGTAGGTCTGTTTATTTTCCAGTGAGCTGTGTGAAAATATTTGGGTGTCATTGTAGACTTCTGTTTTTAGCATAACAACATGTGCCTTCTTTCAATTTATGTCAGAAAAACTTGATATACTTTCTCACAAGTTAAAGTTGAAGGCATTTTGAAAGTAGCTATTACTTGCTAAAAGAAAAAAAATCATGAATTGAATGAATACAGAATAAAGCATGTATTTTGTATTTATTATTAAAAATCATATAAAAGCTGGTCGTGGTGGTGCATGCCTTTAATCCCAGCACTCGGAAAGCAGAGGCAGGTAGATTTCTGAATTCGAGGCCAGCCTGGTCTACAAAGTGAGTTCCAGGACAGCCAGGGCGATACAGAGAAACCCTGGCTCGAAAAACCAAAACCAACCAAACAAACAAACAAGCAAACAAGCAAACAAACAAACAAACAAAAAACATTAAAATATGATCACATTTTTATTTTTATTTTATATCTAATTACTCTGCATATTTGCTCAATTCTTAAAAATCATTTTATTTATTTAATTTATAATTGACAAGAAAACTATAAAACTATGAGTCCAAAATAATATTAGATTCAACTTTTAATTCAGGTTTTGTTAAATTATTTAATCTTTGTAGTAATGCTTAACAAATAAAGAAGCACAGAAAAATCTGGAGATACATACTAAGTTCAAGTTTATTTTGATTTGACAGAATGTTAAGGACTTTCCTTGACACTGCAACATGTTTATGAATACCACTCCTTGTATCTCATTCATCTCATGGATGAAGAAATGAGTGGTATGGAATACATTTTCCCTAGAGACAGGCTCTGAGGGAGTTAGCAAGTTATCCTTGCTCAGATTTCTCCACAAGAATTGTACTTGCAACGCCACCAGAAAACCACGCACCATGTTAATGATGTAGATAAATACTGCTTACATATGGTGGCATATTTTACATATATATGTTAAGTGTTTTAAGCTTAAATTCATGGTCTATATTAACTTTTTTCTTTTCTTTTTTATTTTTAGTTAGATATTTACATTTAAAATGTTATCACCTTTCCTAGCTTCCCCTCTGAAAATCCCCTATCTGCTCACCTCCCCCTTCTCCCCAACCCACCCACTCCTACTTCCTGGCCCAGGCATTCACCAATACTGGGAAATAGAACCTTCACAGGACTAAGGGCCTCTCCTCCCATTGAAGTCCAACTAGGCCATCGTCAGCTACATATGCAGCTCTTTGAGTCTCTTCATATGTTTCCTTTGATTGGTGGTTTAGTCCCAGGGAGTCTCTTCATGTGTTTACTTTGATTGGTGATTTAGTCCCAGGGAGCTCTGGAGTTGCTGGGTAGTTCATATTGTTGTTCATCCAAGGAGACTGCAAACCCCTTCAGTTCCTTGGGTACTTTCTCTAGCTCCTACATTGAGGAACTTGTGCTCCATCTAAAGGTTGACGGTGAGCATCCACTTCTATATTTGTCAGGCACTAGCAGAGCCTCCCAGGAGGCAGCTATATCAGGCTGCTGTCAGCAAGCTCTTGTTGGCATCCACAATAGTGTATGTATTTATTGGTTGTTTATAGGATGGATCCCCAGGTGGGGCAGTTTCTGGATGGTCATGCCTTCAGTCTCTGCTCTGAAATTTGTCTCTGTAACTCCTTCCATAGGTATTTTGTTCCACATTCTAGGAAGGATCGAAGTGTCCACACTTTGGTCTTCCTTCTTCTTGAGTTTCATGTGTTTTACAAATTGTATCTTGGGTATCCTGAGCTTCTTGGATAATATTCACTCATCAGTGAGTGTATTTCATGTGTATTCTTTTGTGATTGG
>NC_034593.1:7835724-7839625 GCF_900095145.1 Mus pahari | reverse complement strand
TTTTCGAGACAGGGTTTCTCTTTGTAGCCCTGGCTGTCCTAGAACTCACTCTATAGACCAAGCTGGCCTAAAACTCAGAAATCGTCCTGCCTCTGCCTCCCAATTGCTGAGATTAAAGCTGTGGGCCATTTTAACATATTTAATAAAGTAGTTCATTTAGATGTCAACTTTAACAGAAAAAAATCATCTAAACTAAGAACTATTAATTGGATGTGAAAAAAATTTAAATTCATAATGTATGATTGTATGCACTTAGAACTGTATATCTTCATCATGTTGTGTTATAGAAGGTAGACTTTCATTACAGACAACCTATAATATACTTAAAAATAGTGTGTGTGGTGATGGTAAATTGAAAATCTTCCCAACTACTATTTCAAAATTTCAATCGAATTTACTGCCTGAGACTGACTCATTTAGAGATTTTTTTTTTTTTTAACAGATCTTGCCTTTTATAAAAAGAGCATAAGACACTGGTCATCTGCAAGGAGTGTGTGGGGAGGTGTGTCACAGCAGTCTGTATGTCTTCACACTGGCAGATAGAAGCCTTTTCTATGGGGCCTTCACAGGGCCCTGAGCACCTTTGGGGGACTGAGCACCTTTGACAGCCTGGGCTGGAGCTGAAGCCTGGGCCTTAGCTAGAGCTTTGGCCCCTGACTTGGTTTGAACCTTTTCAGTAGGTATCATGAAGCCTAATTCTCAATATGCCATCATTGTATTTATGATGAAGCTCAAAATTTGTTTATAATGCTTACTATTTGGTACATGTTAAAGTTTTTAAAGGATACTATAAAGTAATTTTCTTGTATATACTTTATTTTAAAGTCATTTCCATATCCAGTATAATGGTTTGAAATATATTACTGGTAATAATAAATAAAAGTAGCTGTCTTTATAAAATAAAATCCTTGGCTTTAATAAAATATAAAGGTATTACACTGTAATTGTAATTAATTGGTGAAGCTGACAATATCATAATTTGTTAAATTTAGCCTAGATAATTCCTTATAAAATTTTAAACATGTATAAGTAGATTCTATTAAGTACTGTTTAGTAGGATTGAAAATGAATGATTATGAAAGTAAAATAATTATTAACAAAATAATTGTGAATTTCTAAAACTTACCATCATTCTTTTGTTAAAATCACCACTGAGAGGACACATAGATGTCCTTAAAGATCTACAGGCAAACACTCCTAAAGAGGTAAAAGAAACACAAAAATCCCTTAAAGAATTACAGGAAAACACAACCAAACAGGAGATGGATTCGTACAAAACCATTAAGGATCTGAAAATGGAAGTAGAAACAATAAAGAAAACCCAAAGGGAGACAACTCTGAAGATAGAAACCCTAGGAAAGAAATCCAGAACCATAAAAACCAGTAACAGAATACAAGAGATGGAAGAGAGAATCTCAGGTACAGAAGATTCCATAGGGAACATGGACACAAAAATCAAAGAAAATGAAAAATGCAAAAAAGACCTAACTCAATACATCCAGGAAATCCAGGACACAATGAGAAGACCAAACCTATGGATAATATGAGTAGATAAGAATGAAGATTTTCAACTTAAAGGGCAAGCAAATATCTTCAACAAAATTATAGAAGAAAACTTCCCAAACCTAAAGAAAGAGGTGCCCATGAACATACAAGAAGCCTACAGAACTCCAAATAGACTGGACCAGAAAAGAAATTCCTCCTGACACATAATAATCAGAAAAACAAATGCACTAAATAAAAACAGAATATTAAAGGCAGTAAGATAAGAGAAAAAGGTCAAGTAAGATATAAAGGCAGGCCTATTAGAATTACTCCAGACTTCTCACCAGAGACAATGAAAGGCAGAAGATCCTGTACAGATGTTATACAGACACTGAGAGAACACAAATGCCAGCCCAGGCTACTATACCCAGGAAAACTCTAAATTACCATAGATGGAGAAACCAAGGAATTCCATGACAAAACCAAATTCACACAATATCTTTCCACAAATCCAGCCCTTCAAATAATAAAGGGAAAACACCAACACTAAGAAACTACAGCCTAGAAAAAGGAAGAAAGTAAGCCCTGATCAAAACCAAAAGAAGACAGACACAAGAACAGCATCCCAACTTTAACAACAAAAATGACAGGAAGAAGAAATTACCTTTCTTTGATTTCTCTTAGCATCAATGGACTCAATTCCCCAATAGAAAGAAAGAGACTAACAGACTGGCTGCACAAACAGGACCCCACATTTTGCTGCTTACAGGAAACTCACCTCAGGGGCAAAGACAGACAGTACCTCAGAGTAAACGGCTGGCAAACAATTTCCAAGCACACGATCAGAAGAAACAAGCTGGAGTAGCCATTCTAATATCGAATAAAACCGACTTCCAACCCTAAGTTATCAAAAAAGGGCAAGGACAAGCAATCCATACATACCAAAGGTAAAACCTTCAAAGTTGAACTCTTTATTCTGAATATCTATGCTCCAAATGTAAGGGCATCCATATTCATTAAGGAAACTTTAGTAAAGCTCAAAGCTCACATTGCACCTCACACAATAATAGTGGGAGACTTCAACACCCCACTCTCACCAATGGACAGATCCTGGAAAAAGAAACTAAACAGAGACACATGGACACTAACAGAAGTTATGAAACAAATAGATTTAACAGATATCTACAGAACATTTTATCCTAAAATAAAAGGATATACATTCTTCTCAGCATCTCATGGTACCTCCTCCAAAATTGACCATATAATTGACCACAAAACAGGCCTTGACAGATACAATAATATTGAAATTATCCCATGCATCCTATCAGATCACCATGAACTGAGGCTGATCATCAATAACAGCATAAATAATAAGAGCCAACATTCATGTGGAAACTGAACTACACTCTACTCAATGATAGTTTGGTCAAGGAAGAAATAAAGAAAGAAATTAAAGACTTTTTAGAGTTTAATGAAAATGAAGCCATAACATACACAAACTTATGGGACACAATGAAAATAGTCCTAAGAGGAAAACTCATAGCTCTGAGTGCTGCCAAAAAGAAACTAGAGAGAGAATACACTAGCAGTCTGACAGCACAACTAGAAGTTCTAGAACGAAAGGAAGCAAATTCACCCAAGAGGAGTAGATGGCAGGAAATAATCAAACTTAGGGCTGAAATCAACCACGTGGAAACAAAAAGAACTATTCAAAGAGTCAACCAAAACCAGGAGCTGGTTCTTTGAGAAAATCAACAAAATAGATAAATCCTTACCCAGACTAACTAGAGAGCACAGGGACAGTATCCTAATTAACAAAATAAGAAATGAAAAAGGAGATATAACAATGGATCGTGAGGAAATCGAAAACATCATCAGATCCTACTATAAAGTGCTGTACTCAACAAACTGGAAAACGTGGATGAAATGGAAAACTTCCTAAACAGATACCAGGTACAAAAATTAAATCAGGGTCAGATTAAGGATCTTAATAGTCCCATTTCCCCTAAGGAAATAGAAGCAGTCATTAATAGTCTTCCAACCAAAAAAAGCCCAGGACCAGATGGATGTAGGGCAGAGTTCTATCAGACCTTCAAAGAAGACCCAATTCCAACTCTCCTCAAACTATTCCACAAAATAAAAACAGAAGGTACTCTACTTAATTCATTTTATGAAGCCACAATTACTCTGATATCTAAACCACACAACACATCAACAAAGAAAGCAAACTTCAGATCAATTTCCCTTGTGAATATCAATGCAAAAATACTCAATAAAATCTTTGCAAACCAAATCCAAGAACACATCAAAATGATTATCCATCATGACCAAGTAGGCTTTATCCCAGTGATGCAGGAATGGTTTAATATATGGAAATCAATTAACATAATCCACTATATAAACAAACTCAAAGACA
>NC_034593.1:7822408-7834875 GCF_900095145.1 Mus pahari | reverse complement strand
TCACTGAGTTAAAAAGGGCAATTTGCAAATTCATCTGGAATAATAAAAAAATCTAGGATAGCAAAAACTATTCTCAACAATAAAAGAAACTCTGGGGGAATCACCATTTCTGACCTCAAGCAGTACTACAGAGCAATTGTAATAAAAACTGCATGGTACTGGTACAGTGAAAGACAGGTAGATCAATGGAACAGAACTGAAGTCCCAGAAATGAACCCACACACCTATGGTTACTTGATCTTTGAAAAAGGAGCTAAAACCATCCAGTGGAAAAAAGACAGCATTTTCAACAAATGGTGCTGGCACAACTGACGGCTATCATGTAGAAGAATGAGAATTGATCCATTCTTATCCCCTTGTACAAAACTCAAGTCTAAGTGGATCAAAGAATTCCTCATAAAACCAGAGACACTGAAATATATAGAGGAGAAAGTGGGGGAAAGCCTCGAACAAATGGGCATAGGGGAAAATTCCTTAACAGAACAGCAATGGCCTGTGCTGTAAGATCAAGAATTGACAAATGGGACCTCATAAAATTGCAAAGCTTCTGTAGTGCAAAAGATACTGTCAATAAGACAAAAAGGCCACCAATGGATTGGGAAAGAATTTTTCCCAATCCTAAATCTGATAGGGGACTAATATCCAATATATACAAAGAGCTCTAGAAGCTAAACTCCAAAAATTCAAATAACCCCATTAAAAATGGGGTACAGAGCTAAACAAAGAATTCTCAACTGAGGAGTACTAAAGGGCTGAGAAGCACTTGAAAAAAATGTTCAACATCCTTTAATCATCAGGGAAATGCAAATCAAAACAACCCTGAGATTTCACCTCACACTAGTCAGAAGGGCTAAGATCAAAAATTCAGGGGTTCAACAGATGCTGACGAGGATGTGGAAAAAGAGGAACACTCCTCCATTGATGGTGAGATTGCAAGCTTGTACAACCACTCTGGAAATCAGTCTGGCGGTTCCTCAGAAAACTGGACATAGTACTACTGGCATATCCAGCAATACCTCTTCTAGGTATATACCTAGAAGATGTTCCTACTTGTAATAAGGACACATGCTCCCCTATGTTTATAGCTGCCCTATTTATAATAGCCAGAAGCTGGAAAGAACCCAGATGTCCCTCAACAGAGGAATGGATACAGAAAATATTTACAGATACAGAAAATCCATTTACACAATGGATTACTACTCAGCTATTAAAAACAATGAATTTATGACATTTTTAGGCAAATGGATGTATCTGGAGGATAGAGTGAGGTAACCCAATCACTAAAGAACTCACTTGATATGCACTCACTGATAAGTGGATATTAGCCCAGAAACCTAGAATACCCAAGATACAATCTACAAAACACAAGAAAACCAAGAAGAAGGAAGACCAACACATGAATACTTCATTCTTCCCCCTATAGGATAGAACACAAAGACCCCAATAGAAGAGCTAGAGAAATTACCCAAGGAACTGAAGGGGTCTGCAACCCTATAGGTGGAACAACAATATGAACCATTCTGTACTCCCAGAGCTCATGTCTCTAGCAGAAGGTGGCCTAGTCAGCCATCATTGGGAAGAGAGGTCCCTTAGTCTTGCAAACTTTATATGCCCCAACAATGCCAGGGCCAAAAAGTGGGAGTGGGTAGGCTGGGGAGCATAGTGGGGGGGGGAGGGTATATAGGACATTCAGGATAGCATTTGAAATATAAATGAAGAAAATGTCAAATAAAATAATTTTAAAAATTAAGAAAAAAAAAGAAACTGATTTGAGAGATATATAAACAGGGTAAAAATCTCCAAATTTTAGCTGATTATCTATGGCAAGATTTTCATGGAAAAATGTTGTAAATAGAATTTTTTAACTGAATTCAAGAAATTAAAGTGAATGAAACATAAATTAAAATATTGCTACATATGAAGATAGTGCCATGAGTCCCATTATGTGTTTTCTTTGGTTGGTGGGTTAGTCCCAGGGAGCACTGGGGGTACTGGTTATTTCATATTGTTGTTCCTCCATATGGGGATAAAGAGGCTCAGTCAAAGTGGTGTTGTAAATTATTTAGCAAGACCTTAGAAATATTTTCTTAGTGTGTTCTGTGGTCTTTCAGAGAGAAAATCGAAATTTATATATTTCAGGGCATTTCTTATCATTACCATTGATAAAGGCTGACCCTTTTGTGTTGAATAATCATTTGATGTGTTACAAAACATAATGCTCAGTTTAAACAAGTATGAAATGTACAAAGGAAGGACAAAAATAATTGGGAGCATTTAGTACTGAAAATATTTAATAATTGGATATTATTAAGTATTACATGAAAAAGTATTCAGGATTTTATTATATTTTATTATTAAAAACAATTTTTAAATTTAAATGTATTTTGATAATAACTTTCCCCTCCCCCATGCCCTTCTACAGTCTGTCTCTTCCCTACTTTGTTATTTCTCAACAAACAAACAAATAAACAAAAACCCTACAATTTAAAAACAAGGACTCCAAAACCAAAAGAAAAAATAACCACCAAAATAAAACAACACCCAGAAAGATAAAAGAACAACAAAACTCCATTTAACTGTAACAAAGAAAAGAATGCAAACAAACTATGTAGTCTATTATGTTGGACAACTACTGCTAACCTGAGGCCTGCCCTAGAGCGAGTGATATATGCAGTCTTACTCCATTGGAGAAGACTGATTTTCCTTCTCCCAGCAGTATAGATGACAATTCAGTTGGTAACCTTTCCTTTTCCTCCCTGTGTCTAAATCTTCTTTACTTCATTCATGCATTCATTCATTTCTAATATAACTAAATAAATATAATAAGATAAAACAAAAAATTAAAGTTATAGAAGACAAACCAAGAGAAGAAAAACAGCCCAAGGGAGACAAAAGAGTCAGAGACCCATGTTTAACACATTCTAGAATCTGTTAAAAACACTGAACTGGGCCAGGCATGGTGGCGCACACCTTTAATCTCAGCACTTGGGTGGCAGAGACAGGCAGATTTCTGAGTTCGAGGCCAGCCTGGTCTACAGAGTGAGTTCCAGGAAAGCCAGGGCTACACAGACATACCCTGTCTTGAAAAACCAACCCAATCCAAAACAAAACAAAACAAATCAAAAAACTGGAAGTTATGCCCCAGAGAACCAGGGACAAACTTGAGCAAGCCTTCTGCATGGTCTTTTCTCAGTAAGTTCATAAGAGCTTGGCTCATATTGATTTAGCGGGCCTTGTTTTCTTGGTATCTTCGATGCTCTATGGCTTTTAAACTCTTTATGTCTCCTCTTTCATGGAATTTCCCTGAACTTTGCTGGGAGGGACTTGATGAAGGCATCACTTTAAGGACTGAATGTTCCAAGGTTTCTGGTTCTCTGCATAAAGTCCTACAGTGGATCTTTCTATTTTTTTGCAATATGCTGCTTCTCTGGTAATGAACGAGCAAGGCACTGATGTATGGAAGTACATTAGGAGTCACTTTATCACATTTTTATACAAGTAGCATTTGGATTTTTCCTAGGTCACTGGGATTTTCAGACCCTGGATCTTGGTTATCCAAGCAGTGCTGAGTATGGGTTCCATCTTGTGGAACAGGACTTAAATCAAGTCATAAATTGGTTGGCTATTTCTGCAAGATTTCTGCCACCATTGCTCTAACATAGGCTGACAACATTGTAGATGAAGGGTTTGCATAGTGGTTTTTTTAAAATGTGATTAAAAGCATCTCCGAAGTTAGTGAGTTTGAATTTTAAGTTAGTATTTAAAGTCCAGCAGAAATTTGTCCATGACACATTTCTAGTCTCTGTAGCTACAACTATATCTGCATCTATGTGTTCCTCTTACAAAGTTTGGACCAGGTAGAGAATATATAGAGGGAGTCAGTATGCAAACATGCCTTGGGGAAAAGAGTGGGATTTATCAAAACATTGAGCTGAAGAGAAATTTGCTGAGCAGAAGTTATAAAGCCACTGATGCATGACAGGCAGAGTTTTGCCAAATTACGGGGAGTCATTGCATGTGCCTGGAGCACAGGTGTGAAGGGAGCCTGCCAAATGGTCAGGCTGAAGAACTAATCACCAGGCAGATTATGAAGATTCCGCATGCCACACTGAGAGACTTGGACTTGGTCTTTAATGTTTCAGAAAGCCATTTAAGCAGCATAGTTCAGAACATTATATGAATTCAAAATGAGAGCAATCAAAGAAAAATAAAAGGAAAGGAGGAAAATGGCTGATCTAGTTCCACTTGTCTAATTTAGGTAATAATCATAGTAATTAACTTTGGAAAGATAAGGCAATTTTCATTACAGTCTTTGCTTTCTACTTTTACTTAGGCTTCCAAGAAATGGTGCAGTTCAGTGTAACACCGTATCTGGTAATTCATAGTTACAATAACACATCCCAACACAAGTACACAATGGTTTTGTGGAAGGGGGCATGCAAGTGGAAAATTTCAATATCATGGACTGGAACACTGATCAGGAATGAGAATCATTCTTAGCAGGTGGGCTTTAAAAGCTCAATGGTGTGTAGTTAGTCAGGAATGGGCTCAGAACCAGGGTCACTTGATGTTTGGAAAATATGCATTACCAGCAAATTACACAAACTGTGTCAGCACAATTGTGACAAGAAACATTTCTCCTCTCTGGTAATATAGGTGAATGGCTCTAGAATTTGAGTAAGTTTGAGAAATATACTAAACATATATTCCTTTTATTGTTAACTTTTGTTGAATACTTAGTGTGGATCAAGTAAAATATATCAAGATATAGTTCAATTTAATAGCATGGGAATAAAAATAAGATATTCTTCTATTTACCATAGGAAAATATGCCCTCAATCCTCAACAATACAAAGGTGTCAGCCAGGGCTGATGCCAGTCAATGTGCTAATAGGGATGCCAGAGGTCTCTCAAGGCCTCACTTCTAGATCAAGAGCTACAAGCAACTAGTGGTTGCCAAGAAAGGGTGAACCAGACTTTTCTAGGAATATGAACTCCAATGAGGTCATTAGATTTCAAGTGGACAGCTCCAAGCATATATATATATATATATATATATATATGTATATCACTAAATTAAATGTGTGTATGTGTGTATATGTGCAGAGGAGTTGGAGTGGATTGTAGAATGGGTGGAAAGGATTTAAACATGATACTCATTTATGAAATTATCCAAAAATGAATAATAGGAGATTTTAGCCTAAACTCTTTTATGTAGTGACAATACAATCTTGGATGGGGTAATGTTTCATTATCATAATTCATTCATCTGTGCTTTCTCCATGTCTGTCTTCCTCCTCTCCCCTCCCCTCCCTTCCAATCCCCTCTCTTTTCCTCTCTCTCTTACTTCCATTTCCCTACCTTCCTTTTGTTCTTTCTATATTGGCAAGCCACAGCACATGTGTTCAGGTCAGAGGTCAGCTTGCATGAGCAAGTTAGTTCTCCCCTTGCACCATGTGAGCCTTTGGGATTCCAAATTATCATCTGGTTTGGTGACAAACTCTTTGACCAGCTGAGCCATATCACTGCCATGTATTACCTTAATTTCCTGGCAGAGAATTATGTGAATACTGGCCTTTTTTGTGTTCCTGAGAAGTCTGGTGGTGGTGGTGGTAGTGGTGTGTGTGTGTGTGTGTGTGTGTGTGTGTGTGTGTGTGTGTGTGTTTATAGATGTGCTGACATATATTAAAATATGAACTATTACTTGATTAACTATACACTAAACAACAGGCAATATTATTGTATGTTAAAAACAATGTAACAATGAATTCTGTGGAAACAGTTATTTAAAGTGTAGAGAACACATACATCCCTTAGTGATTTTTTAAAAATTTTTTGTCATATGGTTTAAGTTAGAGTAAGAGTATTATGTCAAGAAACATCAACAATGATGGTGCTAAAAGGCAAACAGACTTTAAAGGATTGAAGAATTCCTACAAATGAAAGGTGAACTGTGTGCTGTAATTATTATTCTCTTATAAGTTACTATTGTCAGCATAAAATAGAATGGAATAGATTTGATCTGACCATGAGTAACTACCTTCCCAAAGCAAAATGTGCACGTATGTGAGGTGAATTACAACGGCCAGAGGTACAACTTAGTAAATTGCTTCTTCTTGGGCATTGAATGGAACCCCTAAAGAAAAATAAAATTCCCAGACTACTGTGTTCTCAGATAAATTGTTTTCTGTAGGAGTAGTGGAACAAAACAAATGTATCTAGGTAGAATTACTTGATATTTTTTCATTATAAAATGACTCACAGTGTTGTACTGTCTTAACTCTTGAATGTTCAGTCATTTCAAATGTGGAGGAGTGAAAAACAAAACAAACATATAAACAACGAAACATAGTTCTATCACTAATAGCTTCTGATGTAGACACAGAAAAAGAAAGCAGATGCTGCCAATCACATCAGTCATCAGTGACTGCTGATTGTACATCAAGACTAGAGCATGTTGCTCTTCAAAATAGTTGCATGGAAATATTTATTTCTCAAACTAAATTTAAACACTAAGCATTTCTCTTTTCAAGCTATTCTATTTGTTTGAAACAATTTCTCATGGTTCATGAAAAGGTGAAACAACAGTAAACAATCTCAAATTATGCTTATGCATAATCTGTTTTGTATTGTGACTTATGATTGTCTTTAAAAATCACTGCTTTGTCTTGAATTTAATGACAACCTTTGATACAGTGGGTGCATTTTATAATAAAGTACCTCAAATAATGGCACTTGATTCTTATTCTAAGTATAGACTCAACATTGGAATATTTTAGCCCAGTAACAGCCCTGTGGGTTCCAAAGAAATGAATGTCTTCAGAGTTCCTCTGTTACACACAAAAAGAAAGCAGAAAATTCCTCTTTTCTCTCAAAGCTGTGTATATTTTTAGCCACATTCATGACAGACTCTATATAAGAAATATTAACAGAAATCAAGCTCTCTCTCTATTTTTGTATGAGTTATATTAGGCTAAATTTCCTTCTGTGCCCCAATCAGCTGTTATTTTGTAGTTTATAATTTAAATGTGTGAGAGTGGTAGCTTGTTACAGATGGCTCCCTTGTATCATTTTTGGCAACTAAATCACACAATAATAAAAACATTTGCAAACATCATTTACCCAAAATGATTTTTTTCATGCTTCTTCCCACAACAATCACCTTCTAAATTTATTTTAAACACCACACTAAACCTGAAAGGAAAAATGTAAAAGACCGCTTATGAAATATATTATTGACAGCTATTTATCATCACAGATTATGTTGGTAACAATACTCTGAATAATTCAAAATATTTCATTTTTAGTACAGAAAACATCTTGAATAATTTATCGTGTAGTATAAAATTGAATTATATTGTCTATTTTGACATAATGTTAGACCTAAAACACAATTGTAAAACATGTCATATTATTCTGAGGTAAGCTGAATGAAGTCACTGTCATCCAATGTTACTGTTTCACAAAATCATAGTAAAGATATCAAATAAAAGAATGAAGCTACCACCAGCCTTGTACTATTACTGATGTGATATGCTTCATTTAGATTTCAAGAATTTTTCTATTTCTTCATTTTTTACTTAATTTCAATTCAATATGAAGCTCCATACTGTATTTAGTTACATTTTTCCATAACGTTCTTTCATTATTATTATCTCTTTAATATCTTGATTGGGGCCATTTGCTTGGAAAATTGTTTTCCAGCCTTTTACTCTGTGGTAGTATCAGTTTTTGTCACTGAGGTACATTTCCTGTATGCAGCAAAATGTTGGGTTCTCTTTATGTAATCATTCTATTATTCTATGTCTTTTTATTGGGGAATTGATTCCATTGTTATTAAGAGATATTAAGGAAAAGTCATTGATGCTTCCTGTTATTTTTGATTTAGAGTTGGAATTTTGTTCATGTGGCTATCTTCTTTTAGATTTGTTGAAAGATTACTTTCTTGCTTTTTTAAAGCATTGTTTTCCACCCTTGTGTTGGAGTTTTCCTTTTATTATATTTTGAAGGGCTGGATTTGTGGAAAGATATTGTGTAAATTTGGTTCTGTCATGAAATACCTTGGTTTCTCCATCTATGGTAATTGAGAGTTTTGCTGGGTATAGTAGTCTGGGCTGGCATTTGTGTTCTCTTAGGCTCTGTATGATATCTGCCCATGATCTTCTGGCTTTTATAGTCTCTGTGGAGAAGTCAGATATAATTCTGATAGGTCTAACTATGTATGTTACTTGACCTTTTTCCCTTGCTGCTTTTAATATCCTTTCTTTGTTTTGTGCATTTAGTGTTTTGATTATTATGTGTCAGGAGGAATTTTTTTTCTGGCCCTGTCTATTTAGAGTTCTGTAGGCTTCTTGTATGTTCATGAGCATATCTTTCTTTAGGTTCGGGAAGTTTTTACCTACAATTTTGTTGTGAATATTACTGGTCCTTGAAGTTTAAAATCTTCATTATCATCTATTCCTATTATCCTTAGGTTTGGTCTTCTCATTGTGTCCTGAATGTTTTGGGTTAGGATATTTTTGCATTTCACATTTTCTTTGATTGTTGTGCCCATGTTCTCTATGGAATCTTCTGCAGCTGAGATTCTCTCTTCTATCTCTTGTATTCTGTTGGTGATGCTTGCATATATGGCTCCTGACTTCCTTCTTAGGTTTTCTATCTCCAGATTTTTCTCCCTTTGTGATTTCTTTATTGTTTCTACTTCCAATTTTAGATCCTGGATGGTTTTGTTCAATTCCTTCAACGGTTTGGATGTGTTTGCCTGTAATTCTTTAAGGGATGGTTTTGTTTCCTCTTTAATGGCTTCTACCTGTTTACCTGTGTTCTCCTATATTTCTTTAAGAGAGTTATTTATGTCCATCTTATAGTCCTCCATCATCATCATGAAAAGTGGCTTTAGATCCATATCTTGCTCTTCTGGTGTGATGGTGTATTCAAGACTTACTATAGTTGGATTGCTGGGTTCAGATGGTGCTAAGTAGTCTTTGTGTTGCTTCTGTTCTTATGCTTGCCGCCCACCTGTTGATTATGTCAAGAGTTTTCCCTGCTACCAATATGCCTGATTAGAGCCTGTCCTGGTAATCCCAGGTTGAGTCAGAAATTCTCAGAGTCCAGCTTTTTCTGTGACCCTGTGATTCCGGGATCCTGTGATCTTGAGATTCAGGGTGTTTCAGAGATTTTGGCAGGCCAACTTCCTCTGAGACCCTGAGATCCTGGTGTGATCAAGCTCATGGATCCTGAAAACCTAAGATCCTGGGTGTGTTAGAGCATGTGGAAGTGATACTTCCTCTGGGGGCCATATGACTCTCCTCTGAGTTCGAAACCAAGGTAGAACAGCACCAACCAGAAGGAACCTGTGCCACTGGTCAGGCAGGGTTCCTGTGTTCCCTGCTCCTGCTGGTCCCAGGCACTCCCAGTTGTGTTGGAACAGATGTTGTGTTCCAATCACCAGTCATCCTAAGATTCTGGGCATGCTAGCATGCCTGGTGAGTGGAAAGTCCTCTGGGAATCTTGAGACTGTCCTCTGAGTTCTTATGCAAGGTGGCCCAGTGCTGGTGCTGACCAGAAGGAACCCAAGCTACTGTTCCCCAGAGTTAATTAATAATTGTTTTCATTTATACACCAAATGTTGCCCCTCTTTTCATCCAACCTTATAGTTTTCTTTCTCCCATTTTATTTTACCTTCTCTGCTAAGAGGCTACGCCCCTCCCTAGTATCCTCCAAACTTGAGGGAATCACATCTCTGTAGGATTAGGTGTATCCTCTCCCACTGAGGCGTATTCAAGGCTGCTTGTGCTACATAACTGCCAGGAGCCTAGAACAACCCCTTGTATGTTCTTAGGTTGGTGGCTCTGTCTCGGGAAGCTCCGCGGGGTTCAGATTAGTTAACATTGTTGGTTAGGTTGTTATTCCAACCAGTTCCTTCACTTCTTGCCCTAAATCTTCCATAGGAGACACAGACTCTGTCCAGTGATTGGCTGTGGGTATTGCATCTGTCTCTGTCAACTGCTAAGTAGAACCTCTCAAAGAAGAGCCAGGAAAAGTTCCTGTTGGTAAGTGTAACATAGTATCAGTAATAGTATTAGGGACTGGTGCATGACCATGAGTAGGATTCCAAGTTGGTACTGTCACTGCTCATTCCTTCAATCTCTGCTCAATTTAGAGTGTTCACTGTATAAGAGTTTTACTTCTATGATTATTTTTTTTCAGGATACTTTTGAGGCTATTGTGTATGGGATTGTTTCAGTGATTTATTTCTCAATGTTTGTTATCAGTGTATTGGGAAACTTCCATTATTCTTGTCTGTCTGTGTTTCAATTTTATGTTCTGCTTTTCTGAATATGGTTATCATGTTTACATTTCCAGTGGAGTCTGTCCTTGAGATATAGAATCATCTCATCTGCAAATAAATATCCTTTGGCTTCCTCTTTTGTTATTTCTATCTTTGTTTCCTTCATCTGTCTAATTACTTTATTGAAAGGCTTTTAAAGATATATTGAAAAGAAGTATATATATATATATATATATATATATATATATATATATATAGAGAGAGAGAGAGAGAGAGAGAGAGACAGAGAGACAGAGAGACAGAGAGACAGAGAGACAGAGAGCATTCATCCCATTCTGTCACAAATGTGAGGAGAGGGAATGACAGATTCCTTTCTGATTGGATTTAAGCTACTTACAATGGTAAAATTTATGGCCAGTATGATTAAATGGACCAAGATCTTGTAGTTGGATAGTTAATAGAATCTAGAGAAAACACTATTTTTAATTTACAAATGGAAAAACCTCACATCCTCAACACTTGGCAGCATTTCTATTGTAAACTGCTCATTTTATCAACAGCAACGTACAGATTTAATGAAATCTCCAGTCAAACTTCAGTGCAACTATCATAGAATTTAAAGGAAAGAACAACAACCCCTAAAACCTCCTGTGCAAACACCAAAGCCAAACAATAAAACCCCTGTAAGAGGCATGACCATCCTGAGTTCAGCTTATACTATTAGATGTATAGTAATCAGAAAAGGCATGGTATTTACATGAAAACAGAAGTGGCCATAATTTTAAACAGCTCCTTAGGCACTTATCTTTGTGCCCACATATTAGAGCAACTCTCAACAGTCATCAAAGAACTTCTTTCTGCATAAGAAGGTTTATATAGAGATCCACAAGTGATCAATGTGCATCAATAAAAGACTACAGAGTAATTAGCTCCAAATGGAACCAACTCCACAATGGGAGTGGAACCTACTCCATTTCATTACAGAAGAGGGAATGGGAAGCTTGTAAGAATTAAAGGTAGTGAATAATTGCACCATAACAGTGCACTCTGGAGAGTCTGTTATACACATGGACTCATGTCTATCTTTTCACAACAAACATAGCAGAACAATGGGCTGTGTCAAAATACACCTCATTTGGTAGAAAGCACAACACCAACTATAATCCTACTTTGTGACTTTTCTTGATACATTCTTTTCCATTTAATTTCATGTCATTCCATTATTTTGCCCTTACATTTTCAAATTAATAGTTAGCATATTAAATATTAATATAATTTTTTAAAGAAGAGAAAGAACTACTCCATTTCTGGGTAGTAATGTGATGTTTTTTAGTAGCTATCCATATATACTTTAGAACATATTTATATGTGTCCATATACACATAGAACATATGTATGTGTTAATTCATGGAGACTGAGGAAAGAATATACTTGCAAAGAAATAATTTTATCCTCACTGTCTGATATATTATTGCCATATATAAGTCTATCTAAGTTTGTTTTTTTTGATCAGTATCTGAAACAATGCTTTTCCCTTCCTAATGTTTGGCTTATTTGTTTCTTATGTCTATTAGTTTAAAGGCAGGGTGCATACACTTCATTTTTAATTTTAGTTAACCTAGAAATTTTGTCCTTGGTCATACTATTTGTATTTAGTCTAAGTATGGGATTTAATATCTAGGATTTTAATATCTTATCTTATTCGCTTTCTACAATGTGGTTTAAGTCCTCCTTTGATTTAAAAAGATGTAGTTTTATTAGCATTCATTTTCATCCTTTAGTGGATCCTCATACACACCTCTATATTCTTACAGAAAATTTACAACCATCTCTTTTGTATTACAGAATAACTGTTTATCATATCATAGTTTAGAGTCTAAAAATAGTATATCAACTTACAAAAAGTGTTGATAAAACTGGAAGATACTCTAAATGTTACCATAAAAGAAAGGTAAGAATAATCCAGATACAAACATGTACAATCATGAGGCAATTATAAAATATGCTAGTGCACAAAGCTCATGGTAGTAACCAACAAATATCTAACAGGACTTAAGGCTCAGTCCATGAAATAGGATCTATCAGTACACTGGGCCAGTGGCCTAGAGACTGAGACAAGATAAAACATGTAGCAAGGAGAAAAACAAATGATGCTGTTCTGTTAAAAATATGTATA